>NW_027488903.1:0-223245 GCF_050948215.1 Halictus rubicundus
ATCCTATTCTCTATCCTATCCTATCCTCTATCCTATCCTATCCTCTATCCTATCCTATCCTCTCTCCTATTCTATCCTCTATCCTATCGTATCCTCTATCCTATCCTATCGTTTATCCTATCCTATCCTCTATCCTATCCTATCCTCTATCCTATCCTATCCTCTATCCTATCCTATCCTATCCTATCCTCTATCCTATCCTATCCTCTATCCTATCCTATTCTCTATCCTATCCTATCCTCTATCCTGTCCTATCCTCTATCCTATCCTATCCTCTATCCTATCCTATCCTCTATCCTATCCTATCCTCTATCATATCCTATCCTCTATCCTATCCAATCCTATATCCTATTCTCTATCCTATCCTATCCTCTATCCTAACCTATTCTCTATCCTATCCTATCCTCTATCCTATCCTATCCTATCCTCTATCCTATCCTCTATCCTATCCTCTATCCTATCCTATCCTCTATCCTATCCTATCGTTTATCCTATCCTATCCTCTATCCTATCCTATCCTCTAACATATCCTATCCGCTATCCTATCCTATCCTCTATCCTATTCTATCCTCTAACCTATCCAATCCTATATCCTATTCTCTATCCTATCCTATCCTCTATTCTATCCTATCCTCTATCCTATCCTATCCTCTATCCTATCATATCCTCTATCCTATCCGATCCCCTATCCTATCCTATCCTCTATCCTATCATATCCTCTATCCTATCCTATCCTCTATCCTATCCTATCCTCTATCCTATCCTTTTCTCTATCCTATCCTATCCTCTATCCTATGCTATCCTCTATCGTATCCTATCCTTTATCCTATCCTATCCTCTATCCTATCCTATCCGCTATCCTATCCAATCCTATATCCTATGCTCTATCCTATCCTATCCTCTATGATATCCTATCCTCTATCCTATACTATCCTCTATCCTATCCTATCCTCTATCCTATCCTATCCTCTATCCTATCCTATCCTCTATCCTACCCTATCCTCTATCCTATCCTACTCTCTATCCTATCCTATCCTCTATCCTATCCTATCCTCTATCCTATCCTATTCTCCATCATATCCTATCCTCTATCCTATCCTATCCTCTATCCTATCCTATCCTCTATCCTATCCTATCCTCTATCCTATCCTATCCTCTATCCTATCCTATCCTATCCTCTATCCTATCCTATCCTCTATCATATCCTATCCTCTATCCTATCCTATCGTGTATCCTATCCTATCCTCTATCCTATCCTATCCTCTATCCTATCCTATTCTCTATCCTATCCTATCCTCTATCCTATCCAATCCTCTATCCTATCCTATCCTCTATCCTATCCTATCCTCTATCCTATCCTATCCTCTATCCTATCCTATCCTCTATCCTATTCTATCCTCTATCCTATCCAATCCTATATCCTATTCTCTATCCTATCCTATCCTCTATGATATCCTATCCTCTATCCTAACCTATTCTCTATCCTATCCTATCCTCCATCCTATCCTATCCTATCCTCTATCCTATCCTATCCTCTATCCTATCATATCCTCTATCCTATCCTATCCCCTATCCTATCCTATTCTCTATCCTATCCTATCCTCTATGATATCCTATCCTCTATCCTAACCTATTCTCTATCCTATCCTATCCTCCATCCTATCCTATCCTATCCTCTATCCTATCCTATCCTCTATCCTATCATATCCTCTATCCTATCCTATCCCCTATCCTATCCTATCCTCTATCCTATCCTATCCTCTATCCTATCCTATCCTCTATCCTATCCTATTCTCTATCCTATCCTATCCTCTATCCTATGCTATCCTCTATCGTATCCTATCCTTTATCCTATCCTATCCTCTATCCTATCCTATCCGCTATCCTATCCAATCCTATATCCTATTCTCTATCCTATCCTATCCACTATCCTATCCTATCCTCTATCCTATCCTATCCTCTATCCTATCCTATCCTATCCTATCCTCTATCCTATCCTATCCTCTATCCTATCCTATCCTCTATCCTATACTATCCGCTATCCTATCCAATCCTATATCCTATTCTCGATCCTATCCTATCCTCTATGATATCCTATCCTCTATCCTAACCTATTCTCGATCCTATCCTATCCTCTATCCTATCCTATCCTATCCTCTATCCTATCCTCTATCCTATCCAATCCTATATCCTATTCTCCATCCTATCCTATCCTCTATCCTATCCTATCCTCTATCAGATCCTATCCTCTATCCTATCCTATCCTCTATCCTATCGTATCCTATCCTCTATCCTATCCTATCCTCTATCCTATCGTATCCTCTATCCTATCGTATCCTCTATCCTATCCTATCGTTTATCCTATCCTATCCTCTATCCTATCCTATTCTCTATCCTATCCTATCCTCTATCCTATCGTCTATTCTATCCAATCCTATATCCTATCCTCTATCATATACTATCCTCTATCCTATCCTATCCTCTATCCTATCCTATCCTATCCTCTATCCTATCCTATCCTCTATCCTATCCTATCCTCTATCGTATCCTATCCTCTATCCTATCCTATCCTCTATCCTATCCTATCCTCTATCCTATCCTATCCGCTATCCTATCCAATCCTCTATCCTATCCTATCCTCTATCCTATCCTATCCTCTATCCTATCCTATCCTCTATCCTATCCTATCCTCTATCCTATACTATCCTCTATCCTATTCTATCCTCTATCCTATCCAATCCTATATCGTATCCTCTATCCTATCCTATCCTCTATCCTATCCTATTCTCTATCCTATCCTATCCTCTATCCTATCCTATCCTCTATCCTATCCTATCCTCTATCCTATCCTATCCTCTATCATATCCTATCCTCTATCCTATCCTATCCTCTATCCTATTCTATCCTCTATCCTATCCAATCCTATATCCTATTCTCTATCCTATCCAATCCTATATCCTATCCTATCCTCTATCCTATCCTATCCTATCCTATCCTCTATCCTATCCTATCCTCTATCCTATCCTATCCTATCCTATCCTCCATCCTATCCTATCCTATCCTCTATCCTATCCTCTATCCTATCCAATCCTATATCCTATTCTCCATCCTATCCTATCCTCTATCCTATCCTATCCTCTATCAGATCCTATCCACTATCCTATCCTATCCTCTATCCTATCCTATCCTCTATCCTATCCTATTCTCTATCCTATCCTATCTTTCTATCCTATCCTATCCTCTATCCTATCCTATCCTCTATCCTATCCTATCCACTATCCTATCCTATCCTCTATCCTATCCTATCCTCTATCCTATCGTATCCTCTATCCTATCCTATCGTTTATCCTATCCTATCCTCTATCCTATCCTATTCTCTATCCTATCCTATCCTCTATCCTATCCTATCCTCAATCCTATCCTATCCTCTATCGTATATTATCCTCTATCCTATCCTATTCTCTATCCTATCCTATTCTCTATCCTATCCTATCCTCTATCCTATCCTATTCTCCATCCGATCCTATCCTCTATCCTATCTTATCCTCTATCCTATCCTATCCTCTATCCTATCCTATCCTCTATCCTATCCTATCCTCTATCCTATCCTATCCTATCCTCTATCTTATCGTATCCTCTATCATATCCTATCCTCTATCCTATCCTATCGTTTATCCTATCCTATCCTCTATCCTATCCTATCCTCTATCCTATCCTATCCTCTATCATATCCTATCCTCTATCCTATCCAATCCTATATCCTATTCTCTATCCTATCCTATCCTCTATCCTATCCTATCCTATCCTCTATCCTATCCTCTATCCTATCCTCTATCCTATCCTATCCTATCGTTTATCCTATCCTATCCTCTATCCTATCCTATCCTCTAACATATCCTATCCGCTATCCTATCCTATCCTCTATCCTATCATATCCTCTATCCTATCCTATCCCCTATCCTATCCTATCCTCTATCCTATCCTATCCTCTATCCTATCCTATCCTCTATCCTATACTATCCTCTATCCTATTCTATCCTCTATCCTATCCAATCCTATATCGTATCCTCTATCCTATCCTATCCTCTATCCTATCCTATTCTCTATCCTATCCTATCCTCTATCCTATCCTATCCTCTATCCTATCCTATCCTCTATCCTATCCTATCCTCTATCATATCCTATCCTCTATCCTATCCTATCCTCTATCCTATTCTATCCTCTATCCTATCCAATCCTATATCCTATTCTCTATCCTATCCAATCCTATATCCTATCCTATCCTCTATCCTATCCTATCCTATCCTATCCTCTATCCTATCCTATCCTCTATCCTATCCTATCCTATCCTATCCTCCATCCTATCCTATCCTATCCTCTATCCTATCCTCTATCCTATCCAATCCTATATCCTATTCTCCATCCTATCCTATCCTCTATCCTATCCTATCCTCTATCAGATCCTATCCACTATCCTATCCTATCCTCTATCCTATCCTATCCTCTATCCTATCCTATTCTCTATCCTATCCTATCTTTCTATCCTATCCTATCCTCTATCCTATCCTATCCTCTCTCCTATTCTATCCTCTATCCTATCCAATCCTATATCGTATCCTCTATCCTATCCTATCCTCTATCCTATCCTATCCACTATCCTATCCTATCCTCTATCCTATCCTATCCTCTATCCTATCGTATCCTCTATCCTATCCTATCGTTTATCCTATCCTATCCTCTATCCTATCCTATTCTCTATCCTATCCTATCCTCTATCCTATCCTATCCTCAATCCTATCCTATCCTCTATCGTATATTATCCTCTATCCTATCCTATTCTCTATCCTATCCTATTCTCTATCCTATCCTATCCTCTATCCTATCCTATTCTCCATCCGATCCTATCCTCTATCCTATCTTATCCTCTATCCTATCCTATCCTCTATCCTATCCTATCCTCTATCCTATCCTATCCTATCCTCTATCTTATCGTATCCTCTATCATATCCTATCCTCTATCCTATCCTATCGTTTATCCTACCCCATCCTCTATCCTATCCTATCCTCTATCCTATCCTATCCTCTATCATATCCTATCCTCTATCCTATCCAATCCTATATCCTATTCTCTATCCTATCCTATCCTCTATCCTATCCTATCCTATCCTCTATCCTATCCTCTATCCTATCCTCTATCCTATCCTATCCTATCGTTTATCCTATCCTATCCTCTATCCTATCCTATCCTCTAACATATCCTATCCGCTATCCTATCCTATCCTCTATCCTATCATATCCTCTATCCTATCCTATCCCCTATCCTATCCTATCCTCTATCCTATCCTATCCTCTATCCTATCCTATCCTCTATCCTATCCTATCCTCTATCCTATCCTATTCTCTATCCTATCCTATCCTCTATCCTATGCTATCCTCTATCGTATCCTATCCTTTATCCTATCCTATCCTCTATCCTATCCAATCCTATATCCTATTCTCCATCCTATCCTATCCTCTATCCTATCCTATCCTCTATCAGATCCTATCCTCTATCCTATCCTATCCTCTATCCTATCGTATCCTATCCTCTATCCTATCCTATCCTCTATCCTATCGTATCCTCTATCCTATCGTATCCTCTATCCTATCCTATCGTTTATCCTATCCTATGCTCTATCCTATCCTATTCTCTATCCTATCCTATCCTCTATCCTATCCTCTATTCTATCCAATCCTATATCCTATCCTCTATCATATCCTATCCTCTATCCTATCCTATCCTCTATCCTATCCTATCCTATCCTCTATCCTATCCTATCCTCTATCCTATCCTATCCTCTATCGTATCCTATCCTCTATCCTATCCTATCCTCTATCCTATCCTATCCTCTATCCTATCCTATCCGCTATCCTATCCAATCCTCTATCCTATCCTATCCTCTATCCTATCCTATCCTCTATCCTATCCTATCCTCTATCCTATCCTATCCTCTATCCTATACTATCCTCTATCCTATTCTATCCTCTATCCTATCCAATCCTATATCGTATCCTCTATCCTATCCTATCCTCTATCCTATCCTATTCTCTATCCTATCCTATCCTCTATCCTATCCTATCCTCTAACCTATCCTATCCTCTATCCTATCCTATCCTCTATCATATCCTATCCTCTATCCTATCCTATCCTCTATCCTATTCTATCCTCTATCCTATCCAATCCTATATCCTATTCTCTATCCTATCCAATCCTATATCCTATTCTCCATGCTATCCTATCCTCTATCCTATCCTATCCTCTATCCTATCCTATCCTCTATCCTATCCTATCCTCTATCCTATCCTATCCTCTAACCTATCCTATCCTCTATCCTATCCTATCCTCTATCCTATCCTATCCTCTATCCTATCCTATCCTCTATCCTATCCTATCCTCTATCCTATCCTATCCTCTATAATATCCTATCCTCTATCCTTTCCTATCCTCTATCCTATCCTATCCACTATCCTATCCTATCCTCTATCCTATCCTATCCTCTATCCTATCCTATCCTATCCTATCCTATCCTCTATCCTATCCTATCCTCTATAGTATCTTATCCTCTATCCTATACTATCTGCTATCCTATCCAATCCTATATCCTATTCTCTATCCTATCCTATCCTCTATGATATCCTATCCTCTATCCTAACCTATTCTCGATCCTATCCTATCCTCTATCCTATCCTATCCTATCCTCTATCCTATCCAATCCTATATCCTATTCTCCATCCTATCCTATCCTCTATCCTATCCTATCCTCTATCAGATCCTATCCTCTATCCTATCCTATCCTCTATCCTATCGTATCCTATCCTCTATCCTATCCTATCCTCTATCCTATCGTATCCTCTATCCTATCGTATCCTCTATCCTATCCTATCGTTTATCCTATCCTATGCTCTATCCTATCCTATTCTCTATCCTATCCTATCCTCTATCCTATCCTCTATTCTATCCAATCCTATATCCTATCGTCTATCATATCCTATCCTCTATCCTATCCTATCCTCTATCCTGTCCTATCCTATCCTATCCTCTATCCTATCCTATCCTATCCTATCCTCTATCCTATCCTATCCTCTATCCTATCCTATCCTCTATCCTATCCTATCCTCTATCCTATCCTATTCTCTATCCTATCCTATCCTCTATCCTATCCTATCCTCTATCCTATCCTATCCTCTCTCCTATTCTATCCTCTATCCTATCCAATCCTATATCGTATCCTCTATCCTATCCTATCCTCTATCCTATCCTATCCACTATCCTATCCTATCCTCTATCCTATCCTATCCTCTATCCTATCGTATCCTCTATCATATCCTATCGTTTATCCTATCCTATCCTCTATCCTATCCTATTCTCTATCCTATCCTATCCTCTATCCTATCCTATCCTCTATCCTATCCTATCCTCTATCGTATATTATCCTCTATCCTATCCTATTCTCTATCCTATCCTATTCTCTATCCTATCCTATCCTCTATCCTATCCTATTCTCCATCCGATCCTATCCTCTATCCTATCTTATCCTCTATCCTATCCTATCCTCTATCCTATCCTATCCTCTATCCTATCCTATCCTATCCTCTATCTTATCGTATCCTCTATCATATCCTATCCTCTATCCTATCCTATCGTTTATCCTATCCTATCCTCTATCCTATCCTATCCTCTATCCTATCCTATCCTCTATCATATCCTATCCTCTATCCTATCCAATCCTATATCCTATTCTCTATCCTATCCTATCCTCTATCCTATCCTATCCTATCCTCTATCCTATCCTCTATCCTATCCTCTATCCTATCCTATCCTATCGTTTATCCTATCCTATCCTCTATCCTATCCTATCCTCTAACATATCCTATCCGCTATCCTATCCTATCCTCTATCCTATCATATCCTCTATCCTATCCTATCCCCTATCCTATCCTATCCTCTATCCTATCCTATCCTCTATCCTATCCTATCCTCTATCCTATCCTATCCTCTATCCTATCCTATTCTCTATCCTATCCTATCCTCTATCCTATGCTATCCTCTATCGTATCCTATCCTTTATCCTATCCTATCCTCTATCCTATCCAATCCTATATCCTATTCTCCATCCTATCCTATCCTCTATCCTATCCTATCCTCTATCAGATCCTATCCTCTATCCTATCCTATCCTCTATCCTATCGTATCCTATCCTCTATCCTATCCTATCCTCTATCCTATCGTATCCTCTATCCTATCGTATCCTCTATCCTATCCTATCGTTTATCCTATCCTATGCTCTATCCTATCCTATTCTCTATCCTATCCTATCCTCTATCCTATCCTCTATTCTATCCAATCCTATATCCTATCCTCTATCATATCCTATCCTCTATCCTATCCTATCCTCTATCCTATCCTATCCTATCCTCTATCCTATCCTATCCTCTATCCTATCCTCTCCTCTATCGTATCCTATCCTCTATCCTATCCTATCCTCTATCCTATCCTATCCTCTATCCTATCCTATCCGCTATCCTATCCAATCCTCTATCCTATCCTATCCTCTATCCTATCCTATCCTCTATCCTATCCTATCCTCTATCCTATCCTATCCTCTATCCTATACTATCCTCTATCCTATTCTATCCTCTATCCTATCCAATCCTATATCGTATCCTCTATCCTATCCTATCCTCTATCCTATCCTATTCTCTATCCTATCCTATCCTCTATCCTATCCTATCCTCTAACCTATCCTATCCTCTATCCTATCCTATCCTCTATCATATCCTATCCTCTATCCTATCCTATCCTCTATCCTATTCTATCCTCTATCCTATCCAATCCTATATCCTATTCTCTATCCTATCCAATCCTATATCCTATTCTCCATGCTATCCTATCCTCTATCCTATCCTATCCTCTATCCTATCCTATCCTCTAACCTATCCTATCCTCTATCCTATCCTATCCTCTATCCTATCCTATCCTCTATCCTATCCTATCCTCTATCCTATCCTATCCTCTATCCTATCCTATCCTCTATAATATCCTATCTTCTATCCTTTCCTATCCTCTATCCTATCCTATCCACTATCCTATCCTATCCTCTATCCTATCCTATCCTCTATCCTATCCTATCCTATCCTATCCTATCCTCTATCCTATCCTATCCTCTATAGTATCTTATCCTCTATCCTATACTATCTGCTATCCTATCCAATCCTATATCCTATTCTCTATCCTATCCTATCCTCTATGATATCCTATCCTCTATCCTAACCTATTCTCGATCCTATCCTATCCTCTATCCTATCCTATCCTATCCTCTATCCTATCCAATCCTATATCCTATTCTCCATCCTATCCTATCCTCTATCCTATCCTATCCTCTATCAGATCCTATCCTCTATCCTATCCTATCCTCTATCCTATCGTATCCTATCCTCTATCCTATCCTATCCTCTATCCTATCGTATCCTCTATCCTATCGTATCCTCTATCCTATCCTATCGTTTATCCTATCCTATGCTCTATCCTATCCTATTCTCTATCCTATCCTATCCTCTATCCTATCCTCTATTCTATCCAATCCTATATCCTATCGTCTATCATATCCTATCCTCTATCCTATCCTATCCTCTATCCTGTCCTATCCTATCCTATCCTCTATCCTATCCTATCCTATCCTATCCTCTATCCTATCCTATCCTCTATCCTATCCTATCCTCTATCCTATCCTATCCTCTATCCTATCCTATTCTCTATCCTATCCTATCCTCTATCCTATCCTATCCTCTATCCTATCCTATCCTCTCTCCTATTCTATCCTCTATCCTATCCAATCCTATATCGTATCCTCTATCCTATCCTATCCTCTATCCTATCCTATCCACTATCCTATCCTATCCTCTATCCTATCCTATCCTCTATCCTATCGTATCCTCTATCATATCCTATCGTTTATCCTATCCTATCCTCTATCCTATCCTATTCTCTATCCTATCCTATCCTCTATCCTATCCTATCCTCTATCCTATCCTATCCTCTATCGTATATTATCCTCTATCCTATCCTATTCTCTATCCTATCCTATTCTCTATCCTATCCTATCCTCTATCCTATCCTATTCTCCATCCGATCCTATCCTCTATCCTATCTTATACTCTATCCTATCCTATCCTCTATCCTATCCTATCCTCTATCCTATCCTATCCTATCCTCTATCTTATCCTATCCTCTATCATATCCTATCCTCTATCCTATCCTATCGTTTATCCTATCCTATCCTCTATCCTATCCTATCCTCTATCCTATCCTATTCTCTATCCTATCCTATCCTCTATCCTATCCTATCCTCTATCCTATCCTATCCTCTATCCTATCCTATCCTCTATCCTATCCTATCCTCTATCATATCCTATCGTCTATCCTATCCAATCCTATATCCTATTCTCTATCCTATCCTATCCTCTATTCTAACCTATTCTCTATCCTATCCTATCCTCTATCCTATCCTATTATATCCTCTATCCTATCCTCTATCCTATCCTATCCTATCGTTTATCCTATCCTATCCTCTATCCTATCCTATCCTCTAACATATCCTATCCGCTATCCTATCCTATCCTCTATCCTATTCTATCCTCTATCCTATCCAATCCTATATCCTATTCTCTATCCTATCCTATCCTCTATTCTATCCTATCCTCTATCCTATCCTATCCTCTATCCTATCATATCCTCTATCCTATCCTATCCCCTATCCTATCCTATCCTCTATCCTATCCTATCCTCTATCCTATCCTATCCTCTATCCTATCCCATTCTCTATCCTATCCTATCCTCTATCCTATGCTATCCTCTATCGTATCCTATCCTTTATCCTATCCTATCCTCTATCCTATCCTATCCGCTATCCTATCCAATCCTATATCCTATTCTCTATCCTATCCTATCCTCTATGATATCCTATCCTCTATCCTATACTATCCTCTATCCTATCCTATCCTCTATCCTATCCTATCCTCTATCCTATCCTATCCTCTATCCTATCCTATTCTCTATCCTATCCTATCCTCTATCCTATCCTATTCTCTATCCTATCCTATCCTCTATCCTATCCTATTCTCCATCCTATCCTATCCTCTATCCTATCCTATCCTCTATCCTATCCTATCCTCTATCCTATCCTATCCTCTATCCTATCCTATCCTATCCTCTATCCTATCCTACCCTCTATCATATCCTATCCTCTATCCTATCCTATCGTTTATCCTATCCTATCCTCTATCCTATCCTATCCTCTATCCTATCCTATCCTCTATCCTATCCTATCCTCTATCCTATCCAATCCTCTATCCTATCCTATCCTCTATCCTATCCTATCCTCTATCCTATCCTATCCTCTATCCTATTCTATCCTCTATCCTATCCAATCCTATATCCTATTCTCTATCCTATCCTATCCTCTATGATATCCTATCATATCCTCTATCCTATCCTATCCTCTATCCTATCCTATTCTCTATCCTATCTTATCCTCTATCCTATGCTATCCTCTATCGTATCCTATCCTCTATCCTATCCTATCCTCTATCCTATCCTATCCTCTATCCTATCCAATCATCTATCCTATCCTATCCTCTATCCTATCCTATCCTCTATCCTATCCTATCCTCTATCCTATCCTATCCTCTATCCTATTCTATCCTCTATCCTATCCAATCCTATATCCTATTCTCTATCCTATCCTATCCTCTATGATATCCTATCCTCTATCCTAACCTATTCTCTATCCTATCCTATCCTCTATCCTATCCTATCCTCTATCCTATCCTATCCTCTATCCTATCCTATCCTCTATCCTATCCTATCCTCTATCCTATCCTATCCTCTATCCTATCTTATCCACTATCCTATCCTATCCTCTATCCTATCCTATCCTCTATCCTATCCTATCCTATCCTATCCTCTATCCTATCCTATCCTCTATCCTATCCTATCCACTATCCTATCCTATCCTCTATCCTATCCTATCCTCTATCCTATCGTATCCTCTATCCTATCCTATCGTTTATCCTATCCTATCCTCTATCCTATCCTATTCTCTATCCTATCCTATCCTCTATCCTATCCTATCCTCAATCCTATCCTATCCTCTATCGTATATTATCCTCTATCCTATCCTATTCTCTATCCTATCCTATTCTCTATCCTATCCTATCCTCTATCCTATCCTATTCTCCATCCGATCCTATCCTCTATCCTATCTTATCCTCTATCCTATCCTATCCTCTATCCTATGCTATCCTCTATCGTATCCTATCCTCTATCCTATCCTATCCTCTATCCTATCCTATCCTCTATCCTATCCAATCCTCTATCCTATCCTATCCTCTATCCTATCCTATCCTCTATCCTATCCTATCCTCTATCCTATCCTATCCTCTATCCTATCCTATCCTCTATCCTATCCTATCCTCTATCCTATCCTCTCCTCTATCCTATCCTATCCACTATCCTATCCTATCCTCTATCCTATCCTATCCTCTATCCTATCCTATCCTATCCTATCCTCTATTATATCCTATCCTCTATCCTATCCTATCCTCTATCCTATTCTATCCTCTATCCTATCCAATCCTATATCCTATTCTCTATCCTATCCTATCCTCTATGATATCCTATCCTCTATCCTAACCTATTCTCTATCCTATCCTATCCTCCATCCTATCCTATCATATCCTCTATCCTATCCTATCCTCTATCCTATTCTATCCTCTATCCTATCCAATCCTATATCCTATTCTCTATCCTATCCTATCCTCTATGATATCCTATCCTCTATCCTAACCTATTCTCTATCCTATCCTATCCTCTATCCTATCCTATCCTCTATCCTATCCTATCCTCTATCCTATCCTATCCTCTATCCTATCCTATCCTCTATCCTATCCTATCCTCTATCCTATCCTCTCCTCTATCCTATCCTATCCACTATCCTATCCTATCCTCTATCCTATCCTATCCTCTATCCTATCCTATCCTATCCTATCCTCTATCCTATCCTATCCTCTATCCTATCCTATCCTCTATCCTATCCTATCCTCTATCCTATCCTATCCTATCCTCTATCCTATCCTCTATCCTATCCAATCCTATATCCTATTCTCCATCCTATCCTATCCTCTATCCTATCCTATCCTCTATCAGATCCTATCCTCTATCCTATGCTATCCTCTATCCTATCGTATCCTCTATCCTATCGTATCCTCTATCCTATCCTATCGTTTATCCTATCCTATGCTCTATCCTATCCTATTCTCTATCCTATCCTATCCTCTATCCTATCGTATCCTCTATCCTATCGTATCCTCTATCCTATCCTATCGTTTATCCTATCCTATGCTCTATCCTATCCTATTCTCTATCCTATCCTATCCTCTATCCTATCCTCTATTCTATCCAATCCTATATCCTATCCTCTATCATATCCTATCCTCTATCCTATCCAATCCTATATCCTATCCTCTATCATATCCTATCCTCTATCCTATCCTATCCTCTATCCTATCCTATCCTCTATCCTATCCTATCCTATCCTCTATCCTATCCTATCCTCTATCCTATCCTATCCTCTATCGTATCCTATCCTCTATCCTATCCTATCCTCTATCCTATCCTATCCTCTATCCTATCCTATCCTCTATCCTACCCTATCCTCTCTCCTATTCTATCCTCTATCCTATCCAATCCTATATCGTATCCTCTATCCTATCCTATCCTCTATCCTATCCTATCCACTATCCTATCCTATCCTCTATCCTATCCTATCCTCTATCCTATCGTATCCTCTATCCTATCCTATCGTTTATCCTATCCAATCCTCTATCCTATCCTATTCTCTATCCTATCCTATCCTCTATCCTATCCTATCCTCTATCCTATCCTATCCTCTATCGTATATTATCCTCTATCCTATCCTATTCTCTATCCTATCCTATTCTCTATCCTATCCTATCCTCTATCCTATCCTATTCTCCATCCGATCCTATCCTCTATCCTATCCTATCCTCCATCCTATCCTATCATATCCTCTATCCTATCCTATCCTCTATCCTATTCTATCCTCTATCCTATCCAATCCTATATCCTATTCTCTATCCTATCCTATCCTCTATGATATCCTATCCTCTATCCTAACCTATTCTCTATCCTATCCTATCCTCTATCCTATCCTATCCTCTATCCTATCCTATCCTCTGTCCTATCCTATCCTCTATCCTATCCTATCCTCTATCCTATCCTCTCCTCTATCCTATCCTATCCACTATCCTATCCTATCCTCTATCCTATCCTATCCTCTATCCTATCCTATCCTCTATCCTATCCTATCCTATCCTATCCTCTATCCTATCCTATCCTCTATCCTATCCTATCCTCTATCCTATCCTATCCTATCCTCTATCCTATCCTCTATCCTATCCAATCCTATATCCTATTCTCCATCCTATCCTATCCTCTATCCTATCCTATCCTCTATCAGATCCTATCCTCTATCCTATCCTATCCTCTATCCTATCGTATCCTATCCTCTATCCTATCCTATCCTCTATCCTATCGTATCCTCTATCCTATCGTATCCTCTATCCTATCCTATCGTTTATCCTATCCTATGCTCTATCCTATCCTATTCGCTATCCTATCCTATCCTCTATAATATCCTCTATTCTATCCAATCCTATATCCTATCCTCTATCATATCCTATCCTCTATCCTATCCAATCCTATATCCTATCCTCTATCATATCCTATCCTCTATCCTATCCTATCCTCTATCCTATCCTATCCTATCCTCTATCCTATCCTATCCTCTATCCTATCCTATCCTCTATCGTATCCTATCCTCTATCCTATCCTATCCTCTATCCTATCCTATCCTCTATCCTATCCTATCCGCTATCCTATCCAATCCTATATCCTATTCTCTATTCTATCCTATCCTCTATCCTATCCTATCCTCTATCCTATCCTATCCTCTATCCTATCCTATTCTCTATCCTATCCTATCCTCTATCCTATCCTATCCTCTATCCTATCCTATCCTCTCTCCTATTCTATCCTCTATCCTATCCAATCCTATATCGTATCCTCTATCCTATCCTATCCTCTATCCTATCATATCCACTATCCTATCCTATCCTCTATCCTATCCTATCCTCTATCCTATCGTATCCTCTATCCTAGCCTATCGTTTATCCTATCCAATCCTCTATCCTATCCTATTCTCTATCCTATCCTATCCTCTATCCTATCCTATCCTCTATCCTATCCTATCCTCTATCGTATATTATCCTCTATCCTATCCTATTCTCTATCCTATCCTATTCTCTATCCTATCCTATCCTCTATCCTATCCTATTCTCCATCCGATCCTATCCTCTATCCTATCCTATCCTCTAACATATCCTATCCGCTATCCTATCCTATCCTCTATCCTATTCTATCCTCTATCCTATCCAATCCTATATCCTATTCTCTATCCTATCCTGTCCTCTATTCTATCCTATCCTCTATCCTATCCTATCCTCTATCCTATCATATCCTCTATCCTATCCTATCCCCTATCCTATCCTATCCTCTATCCTATCCTATCCTCTATCCTATCCTATTCTCTATCCTATCCTATCCTCTATCCTATGCTATCCTCTATCGTATCCTATCCTTTATCCTATCCTATCCTCTATCCTATCCTATCCGCTATCCTATCCAATCCTATATCCTATTCTCTATCCTATCCTATCCTCTATGATATCCTATCCTCTATCCTATACTATCCTCTATCCTATCCTATCCTCTATCCTATCCTATCCTCTATCCTATCCTATCCTCTATCCTATCCTATTCTCTATCCTATCCTATCCTCTATCCTATCCTATTCTCTATCCTATCCTATCCTCTATCCTATCCTATCCTGTATCCTATCCTATCCTCTATCCTATCCTATCCTCTATCCTATTCTATCCTCTATCCTATCCAATCCTATATCCTATTCTCTATCCTATCCTATCCTCTATGATATCCTATCCTCTATCCTAACCTATTCTCTATCCTATCCTATCCTCCATCCTATCCTATCCTATCCTCTATCCTATCCTATCCTCTATCCTATCATATCCTCTATCCTATCCTATCCCCTATCCTATCCTATCCTCTATCCTATCCTATCCTCTATCCTATCCTATCCTCTATCCTATCCTATTCTCTATCCTATCCTATCCTCTATCCTATGCTATCCTCTATCGTATCCTATCCTCTATCCTATCCTATCCTCTATCCTATCCTATCCTCTATCCTATCCAATCCTCTATCCTATCCTATCCTCTATCCTATCCTATCCTCTATCCTATCCTATCCTCTATCCTATCCTATCCTCTATCCTATCCTATCCTCTATCCTATCCTATCCTATCCTATCCTCTATCCTATCCTATCCTCTATCCTATCCTATCCTCTATCCTATACTATACGCTATCCTATCCAATCCTATATCCTATTCTCTATCCTATCCTATCCTCTATGATATCCTATCCTCTATCCTAACCTATTCTCGATCCTATCCTATCCTCTATCCTATCCTATCCTATCCTCTATCCTATCCTCTATCCTATCCAATCCTATATCCTATTCTCCATCCTATCCTATCCTCTACCCTATCCTATCCTCTACCCTATCCTATCCTCTATCAGATCCTATCCTCTATCCTATCCTATCCTCTATCCTATCGTATCCTATCCTCTATCCTATCCTATCCTCTATCCTATCGTATCCTATCCTCTATCCTATCCTATCCTCTATCCTATCGTATCCTCTATCCTATCGTATCCTCTATCCTATCCTATCGTTTATCCTATCCTATGCTCTATCCTATCCTATTCTCTATCCTATCCTATCCTCTATCCTATGCTATCCTCTATCGTATCCTATCCTCTATCCTATCCTATCCTCTATCCTATCCTATCCTCTATCCTATCCAATCCTCTATCCTATCCTAACCTCTATCCTATCCTATCCTCTATCCTATCCTATCCTCTATCCTATCCTATCCTCTATCCTATTCTATCCTCTATCCTATCCAATCCTATATCCTATTCTCTATCCTATCCTATCCTCTATGATATCCTATCCTCTATCCTAACCTATTCTCTATCCTATCCTATCCTCTATCCTATCCTATCCTCTATCCTATCCAATCCTATATCCTATTCTCTATCCTATCCTGTCCTCTATTCTATCCTATCCTCTATCCTATCCTATCCTCTATCCTATCATATCCTCTATCCTATCCTATCCCCTATCCTATCCTATCCTCTATCCTATCCTATCCTCTATCCTATCCTCTCCTCTATCCTATCCTATCCACTATCCTATCCTATCCTCTATCCTATCCTATCCTCTATCCTATCCTATCCTATCCTATCCTCTATCCTATCCTATCCTCTATCCTATCCTATCCTCTATCCTATCCTATCCTCTATCCTATCCTATCCTATCCTCTATCCTATCCTCTATCCTATCCAATCCTATATCCTATTCTCCATCCTATCCTATCCTCTATCCTATTCTATCCTCTATCAGATCCTATCCTCTATCCTATCCTATCCTCTATCCTATCGTATCCTATCCTCTATCCTATCCTATCCTCTATCTTATCGTATCCTCTATCCTATCGTATCCTCTATCCTATCCTATCGTTTATCCTATCCTATGCTCTATCCTATCCTATTCTCTATCCTATCCTATCCTCTATCCTATCCTCTATTCTATCCAATCCTATATCCTATCCTCTATCATATCCTATCCTCTATCCTATCCAATCCTATATCCTATCCTCTATCATATCCTATCCTCTATCCTATCCTATCCTCTATCCTATCCTATCCTATCCTCTATCCTATCCTATCCTCTATCCTATCCTATCCTCTATCGTATCCTATCCTCTATCCTATCCTATCCTCTATCCTATCCTATCCTCTATCCTATCCTATCCGCTATCCTATCCAATCCTATATCCTATTCTCTATTCTATCCTATCCTCTATCCTATCCTATCCTCTATCCTATCCTATCCTCTATCCTATCCTATTCTCTATCCTATCCTATCCTCTATCCTATCCTATCCTCTATCCTATCCTATCCTCTCTCCTATTCTATCCTCTATGATATCCAATCCTATATCGTATCCTCTATCCTATCCTATCCTCTATCCTATCCTATCCACTATCCTATCCTATCCTCTATCCTATCCTATCCTCTATCCTATCGTATCCTCTATCCTATCCTATCGTTTATCCTATCCAATCCTCTATCCTATCCTATTCTCTATCCTATCCTATCCTCTATCCTATCCTATCCTCTATCCTATCCTATCCTCTATCGTATATTATCCTCTATCCTATCCTATTCTCTATCCTATCCTATTCTCTATCCTATCCTATCCTCTATCCTATCCTATTCTCCATCCGATCCTATCCTCTATCCTATCTTATCCTCTATCCTATCCTATCCTCTATCCTATCCTATCCTCTATCCTATCCTATCCTATCCTCTATCTTATCCTATCCTCTATCATATCCTATCCTCTATCCTATCCTATCGTTTATCCTATCCTATCCTCTATCGTATCCTATTCTCTATCCTATCCTATTCTCTATCCTATCCTATTCTCTATCCTATCCTATCCTCTATCCTATCCTATTCTCCATCCGATCCTATCCTCTATCCTATCTTATCCTCTATCCTATCCTATCCTCTATCCTATCCTATCCTATCCTCTATCTTATCCTATCCTCTATCATATCCTATCCTCTATCCTATCCTATCGTTTATCCTATCCTATCCTCTATCCTATCCTATCCTCTATCCTATCCTATTCTCTATCCTATCCTATCCTCTATCCTATCCTATCCTCTATCCTATCCTATCCTCTATCCTATCCTATCCTCTATCCTATCCTATCCTCTATCCTATCCTATCCTCTATCCTATCCTATCCTCTATCCTATCCTATCCTCTATCATATCCTATCCTCTATCCTATCCAATCCTATATCCTATTCTCTATCCTATCCTATCCTCTATGATATCCTATCCTCTATCCTAACCTATTCTCTATCCTATCCTATCCTCTATCCTATCCTCTATCCTATCCTCTATCCTATCCTCTATCCTCTATCCTATCCTATCGTTTATCCTATCCTATCCTCTATCCTATCCTATCCTCTAACATATCCTATCCGCTATCCTATCCTATCCTCTATCCTATTCTATCCTCTATCCTATCCAATCCTATATCCTATTCTCTATCCTATCCTGTCCTCTATTCTATCCTTTCCTCTATCCTATCGTATCCTCTATCCTATCATATCCTCTATCCTATCCTATCCCCTATCCTATCCAATCCTATATCCTATTCTCTATCCTATCCTATCCTCTATGATATCCTATCATATCCTCTATCCTATCCTATCCTCTATCCTATCCTATTCTCTATCCTATCTTATCCTCTATCCTATGCTATCCTCTATCGTATCCTATCCTCTATCCTATCCTATCCTCTATCCTATCCTATCCTCTATCCTATCCAATCCTCTATCCTATCCTATCCTCTATCCTATCCTATCCTCTATCCTATCCTATCCTCTATCCTATCCTATCCTCTATCCTATTCTATCCTCTATCCTATCCAATCCTATATCCTATTCTCTATCCTATCCTATCCTCTATGATATCCTATCCTCTATCCTAACCTATTCTCTATCCTATCCTATCCTCTATCCTATCCTATCCTCTATCCTATCCTATCCTCTATCCTATCCTATCCTCTATCCTATCTTATCCACTATCCTATCCTATCCTCTATCCTATCCTATCCTCTATCCTATCCTATCCTATCCTATCCTCTATCCTATCCTATCCTCTATCCTATCCTATCCTATCCTATCCTCTATCCTATCCTATCCTCTATCCTATCCTATCCTCTATCCTATCCTATCCTATCCTCTATCCTATCCTCTATCCTATCCAATCCTATATCCTATTCTCCATCCTATCCTATCCTCTGTCCTATCCTATCCTCTATCAGATCCTATCCTCTATCCTATCCTATCCTCTATCCTATCCTATCCTCTATCCTATCCTATTCTCTATCCTATCCTATCTTTCTATCCTATCCTATCCTCTATCCTATCCTATCCTCTCTCCTATTCTATCCTCTATCCTATCCAATCCTATATCGTATCCTCTATCCTATCCTATCCTCTATCCTATCCTATCCACTATCCTATCCTATCCTCTATCCTATCCTATCCTCTATCCTATCCTATCCTCTATCGTATATTATCCTCTATCCTATCCTATTCTCTATCCTATCCTATTCTCTATCCTATCCTACCCTCTATCCTATCCTATTCTCCATCCGATCCTATCCTCTATCCTATCTTATCCTCTATCCTATCCTATCCTCTATCCTATCCTATCCTCTATCCTATCCTATCCTATCCTCTATCTTATCGTATCCTCTATCATATCCTATCCTCTATCCTATCCTATCGTTTATCCTATCCTATCCTCTATCCTATCCTATCCTCTATCCTATCCTATCCTCTATCATATCCTATCCTCTATCCTATCCAATCCTATATCCTATTCTCTATCCTATCCTATCCTCTATGATATCCTATCCTCTATTCTAACCTATTCTCTATCCTATCCTATCCTCTATCCTATCCTATCCTATCCTCTATCCTATCCTCTATCCTATCCTATCCTATCGTTTATCCTATCCTATCCTCTATCCTATCCAATCCTCTAACATATCCTATCCGCTATCCTATCCTATCCTCTATCCTATCCTATCCTCTATCCTATCCTATCGTTTATCCTATCCTATCCTATCCTCTATCCTATCCTATCCTCTATCCTATCCTATCCTCTATCCTATCCTATCCTCTATCCTATCCAATCCTCTATCCTATCCTATCCTCTATCCTATCCTATCCTCTATCCTATCCTATCCTCTATCCTATCCTATCCTCTATCCTATTCTATCCTCTATCCTATCCAATCCTATATCCTATTCTCTATCCTATCCTATCCTCTATGATATCCTATCCTCTATCCTAACCTATTCTCTATCCTATCCTATCCTCCATCCTATCCTATCATATCCTCTATCCTATCCTATCCCCTATCCTATCCTATCCTCTATCCTATCCTATACTCTATCCTATCCTATCCTCTATCCTATCCTATCCTCTATCCTATCCTATCCTCTATCCTATCCTATCCTCTATCCTATCCTATCCACTATCCTATCCTATCCTCTATCCTATCCTATCCTCTATCCTATCCTATCCTATCCTATCCTCTATCCTATCCTATCCTCTATCCTATCCTATCCTATCCTCTATCCTATCCTCTATCCTATCCAATCCTATATCCTATTCTCCATCCTATCCTATCCTCTATCCTATCCTATCCTCTATCAGATCCTATCCTCTATCCTATCCTATCCTCTATCCTATCGTATCCTATCCTCTATCCTATCCTATCCTCTATCCTATCGTATCCTCTATCCTATCGTATCCTCTATCCTATCCTATCGTTTATCCTATCCTATCCTCTATCCTATCCTATTCTCTATCCTATCCTATCCTCTATCCTATCCTATCCTCTATCCTATCCTATCCTCTATCGTATATTATCCTCTATCCTATCCTATTCTCTATCCTATCCTATTCTCTATCCTATCCTATCCTCTATCCTATCCTATTCTCCATCCGATCCTATCCTCTATCCTATCTTATCCTCTATCCTATCCTATCCTCTATCCTATCCTATCCTCAATCCTATCCTATCCTATCCTATCCTATCCTCTATCCTATCCTATCCTCTATCCTATCCTATCCTCTATCGTATATTATCCTCTATCCTATCCTATTCTCTATCCTATCCTATTCTCTATCCTATCCTATCCTCTATCCTATCCTATTCTCCATCCGATCCTATCCTCTATCATATCCTATCCTCTATCCTATCCTATCGTTTATCCTATCCTATCCTCTATCCTATCCTATCCTCTAACATATCCTATCCGCTATCCTATCCTATCCTCTATCCTATTCTATCCTCTATCCTATCCAATCCTATATCCTATACTCTATCCTATCCTATCCTCTATTCTATCCTATCCTCTATCCTATCCTATCCTCTATCCTATCATATCCTCTATCCTATCCTATTCTCTATCCTATCCTATCCTCTATCCTATCCTATTCTCTATCCTATCCTATCCTCTATCCTATGCTATCCTCTATCCTATCCTATTCTCCATCCTATCCTATCCTCTATCCTATCCTATCCTCTATCCTATCCTATCCTCTATCCTATCCTATCCTCTATCCTATCCTATCCTCTATCCTATCCTATCCTCTATCCTATCCTATCCTATCCTCTATCCTATCCTATCCTCTATCATATCCTATCCTCTATCCTATCCTATCGTTTATCCTATCCTATCCTCTATCCTATCCTATCCTCTATCCTATCCTATCCTCTATCCTATCCTATCCTCTATCCTATCCAATCCTCTATCCTATCCTATCCTCTATCCTATCCTATCCTCTATCCTATCCTATCCTCTATCCTATTCTATCCTCTATCCTATCCAATCCTATATCCTATTCTCTATCCTATCCTATCCTCTATGATATCATATCCTCTATCCTAACCTATTCTCTATCCTATCCTATCCTCCATCCTATCCTATCATATCCTCTATCCTATCCTATCCCCTATCATATCTTATCCTCTATCCTATCCTATCCTCTATCCTATCCTATCCTCTATCCTATCCAATCCTCCATCCTATCCTATCCTCTATCCTATCCTATCCTCTATCCTATTCTATCCTCTATCCTATCCAATCCTATATCCTATTCTCTATCCTATCCTATCCTCTATGATATCCTATCCTCTATCCTAACCTATTCTCTATCCTATCCTATCCTCTATCCTATCCTATCCTCTATCCTATCCTATCCTCTATCCTATCCTATCCTCTATCCTATCCTATCCTCTATCCTATCCTATCCTCTATCCTATCTTATCCACTATCCTATCCTATCCTCTATCCTATCCTATCCTCTATCCTATCCTATCCTATCCTATCCTCTATCCTATCCTATCCTCTATCCTATCCTATCCTATCCTATCCTCTATCCTATCCTATCCTCTATCCTATCCTATCCTATCCTCTATCCTATCCTCTATCCTATCCAATCCTATATCCTATTCTCCATCCTATCCTATCCTCTATCCTATCCTATCCTCTATCAGATCCTATCCTATCCTCTATCCTATCCTATTCTCTATCCTATCCTATCCTCTATCCTATCCTATCCTCTATCCTATCCTATCCTCTCTCCTATTCTATCCTCTATCCTATCCAATCCTATATCGTATCCTCTATCCTATCCTATCCTCTATCCTATCCTATCCACTATCCTATCCTATCCTCTATCCTATCCTATCCTCTATCCTATCGTATCCTCTATCCTATCCTATCGTTTATCCTATCCTATCCTCTATCCTATCCTATCCTCTATCCTATCCTATCCCCTATCCTATCCTATCCTCTATCCTATCCTATCCTCTATCCTATCCTATCCTCTATCCTATCCTATCCTCTATCCTATCCTATCCTCTATCCTATCCTATCCTCTATCGTATATTATCCTCTATCCTATCCTATTCTCTATCCTATCCTATTCTCTATCCTATCCTATCCTCTATCCTATCCTATTCTCCATCCTATCCTATCCACTATCCTATCCTATCCTCTATCCTATCCTATCCTCTATCCTATCGTATCCTCTATCCTATCCTATCGTTTATCCTATCCTATCCTCTATCCTATCCTATCCTCTATCCTATCCTATCCCCTATCCTATCCTATCCTCTATCCTATCCTATCCTCTATCCTATCCTATCCTCTATCCTATCCTATCCTCTATCCTATCCTATCCTCTATCCTATCCTATCCTCTATCCTATCCTATCCTCTATCGTATATTATCCTCTATCCTATCCTATTCTCTATCCTATCCTATCCTCTATCCTATCCTATCCTCTATCCTATCCTCTATCCTATCCTATCCTCTATCCTATCCTATCCTCTATCCTATCCTATTCTCTATCCTATCCTATCCTCTATCCTATGCTATCCTCTATCGTATCCTATCCTTTATCCTATCCTATCCTCTATCCTATCCTATCCGCTATCCTATCCAATCCTATATCCTATTCTCTATCCTATCCTATCCTCTATGATATCCTATCCTCTATCCTATACTATCCTCTATCCTATCCTATCCTCTATCCTATCCTATCCTCTATCCTATCCTATCCTCTATCCTATCCTGTTCTCTATCCTATCCTATCCTCTATCCTATCCTATTCTCTATCCTATCCTATCCTCTATCCTATCCTATCCTCTATCCTATCCTATTCTCCATCCTATCCTATCCTCTATCCTATCCTATCCTCTATCCTATCCTATCCTCTATCCTATCCTATCCTCTATCCTATCCTATCCTCTATCCTATCCTATCCTATCCTCTATCCTATCCTATCCTCTATCATATCCTATCCTCTATCCTATCCTATCGTTTATCCTATCCAATCCTCTATCCTATCCTATCCTCTATCCTATCCTATCCTCTATCCTATCCTATCCTCTATCCTATCCAATCCTCTATCCTATCCTATCCTCTATCCTATCCTATCCTCTATCCTATCCTATCCTCTATCCTATCCTATCCTCTATCCTATTCTATCCTCTATCCTATCCAATCCTATATCCTATTCTCTATCCTATCCTATCCTCTATGATATCCTATCCTCTATCCTAACCTATTCTCTATCCTATCCTATCCTCCATCCTATCCTATCATATCCTCTATCCTATCCTATCCTCTATCCTATCCTATCCTCTATCCTATCCAATCCTCTACCCTATCCTATCCTCTATCCTATCCTATCCTCTATCCTATCCTATCCTCTATCCTATCCTATCCTCTATCCTATCCTATCCTCTATCCTATCCTATCCTCTATCCTATCCTCTCCTCTATCCTATCCTATCCACTATCCTATCCTATCCTCTATCCTATCCTATCCTCTATCCTATCCTATCCTATCCTATCCTCTATCCTATCCTATCCTCTATCCTATCCTATCCTCTATCCTATCCTATCCTCTATCCTATTCTATCCTCTATCCTATCCTATCCTCTATCCTATCGAATCCTCTATCCTATCGTATCCTCTATCCTATCCTATCGTTTATCCTATCCTATGCTCTATACTATCCTATTCTCTATCCTATCCTATCCTCTATCCTATCCTCTATTCTATCCAATCCTATATCCTATCCTCTATCATATCCTATCCTCTATCCTATCCAATCCTATATCCTATCCTCTATCATATCCTATCCTCTATCCTATCCTATCCTCTATCCTATCCTATCCTATCCTCTATCCTATCCTATCCTCTATCCTATCCTATCCTCTATCGTATCCTATCCTCTATCCTATCCTATCCTCTATCCTATCCTATCCTCTATCGTATACTATCCTCTATCCTATCCTATCCTCTATCCTATCCTATTCTCTATCCTATCCTATCCTCTATCCTATCCTATCCTCTATCCTATCCTATCCTCTCTCCTATTCTATCCTCTATCCTATCCAATCCTATATCGTATCCTCTATCCTATCCTATCCTCTATCCTATCCTATCCACTATCCTATCCTATCCTCTATCCTATCCTATCCTCTATCCTATCGTATCCTCTATCCTATCCTATCGTTTATCCTATCCAATCCTCTATCCTATCCTATTCTCTATCCTATCCTATCCTCTATCCTATCCTATCCTCTATCCTATCCTATCCTCTATCGTATATTATCCTCTATCCTATCCTATTCTCTATCCTATCCTATTCTCTATCCTATCCTATCCTCTATCCTATCCTATTCTCCATCCGATCCTATCCTCTATCCTATCTTATCCTCTATCCTATCCTATCCTCTATCCTATCCTATCCTCTATCCTATCCTATCCTATTCTCTATCCTATCCTATCCTCTATCCTATCCTATCCTGTATCCTATCCTATCCTCTATCCTATCCTATCCTCTATCCTATTCTATCCTCTATCCTATCCAATCCTATATCCTATTCTCTATCCTATCCTATCCTCTATGATATCCTATCCTCTATCCTAACCTATTCTCTATCCTATCCTATCCTCCATCCTATCCTATCCTATCCTCTATCCTATCCTATCCTCTATCCTATCATATCCTCTATCCTATCCTATCCCCTATCCTATCCTATCCTCTATCCTATCCTATCCTCTATCCTATCCTATCCTCTATCCTATCCTATTCTCTATCCTATCCTATCCTCTATCCTATGCTATCCTCTATCGTATCCTATCCTCTATCCTATCCTATCCTCTATCCTATCCTATCCTCTATCCTATCCAATCCTCTATCGTATCCTATCCTCTATCCTATCCTATCCTCTATCCTATCCTATCCTCTATCCTATCCAATCCTCTATCATATCCTATCCTCTATCCTATCCAATCCTATATCCTATTCTCTATCCTATCCTATCCTCTATGATATCCTATCCTCTATCCTAACCTATTCTCTATCCTATCCTATCCTCTATCCTATCCTATCCTCTATCCTATCCTATCCTCTATCCTATCCTATCCTCTATCCTATCCTATCCTCTATCCTATCCTATTCTCTATCCTATCCTATCCTCTATCCTATGCTATCCTCTATCGTATCCTATCCTCTATCCTATCCTATCCTCTATCCTATCCTATCCTCTATCCTATCCTATTCTCTATCCTATCCTATCCTCTATCCTATCCTATTCTCCATCCGATCCTATCCTCTATCCTATCTTATCCTCTATCCTATCCTATCCTCTATCCTATCCTATCCTATCCTCTATCTTATCCTATCCTCTATCATATCCTATCCTCTATCCTATCCTATCGTTTATCCTATCCTATCCTCTATCCTATCCTATCCTCTATCCTATCCTATTCTCTATCCTATCCTATCCTCTATCCTATCCTATCCTCTATCCTATCCTATCCTCTATCCTATCCTATCCTCTATCCTATCCTATCCTCTATCCTATCCTATCCTCTATCCTATCCTATCCTCTATCCTATCCTATCCTCTATCCTATCCTATCCTCTATCCTATCCTATCCTCTATCATATCCTATCCTCTATCCTATCCAATCCTATATCCTATTCTCTATCCTATCCTATCCTCTATGATATCCTATCCTCTATCCCAACCTATTCTCTATCCTATCCTATCCTCTATCCTATCCTCTATCCTATCCTCTATCCTATCCTCTATCCTCTATCCTATCCTATCGTTTATCCTATAATATCCTCTATCCTATCCTATCCTCTAACATATCCTATCCGCTATCCTATCCTATCCTCTATCCTATTCTATCCTCTATCCTATCCAATCCTATATCCTATTCTCTATCCTATCCTGTCCTCTATTCTATCCTATCCTCTATCCTATCCTATCCTCTATCCTATCATATCCTCTATCCTATCCTATCCCCTATCCTATCCTATCCTCTATCCTATCCTATCCTCTATCCTATCCTATTCTCTATCCTATCCTATCCTCTATCCTATGCTATCCTCTATCGTATCCTATCCTTTATCCTATCCTATCCTCTATCCTATCCTATCCGCTATCCTATCCAATCCTATATCCTATTCTCTATCCTATCCTATCCTCTATGATATCCTATCCTCTATCCTATACTATCCTCTATCCTATCCTATCCTCTATCCTATCCTATCCTCTATCCTATCCTATCCTCTATCCTATCCTATTCTCTATCCTATCCTATCCTCTATCCTATCCTATTCTCTATCCTATCCTATCCTCTATCCTATCCTATCCTGTATCCTATCCTATCCTCTATCCTATCCTATCCTCTATCCTATTCTATCCTCTATCCTATCCAATCCTATATCCTATTCTCTATCCTATCCTATCCTCTATGATATCCTATCCTCTATCCTAACCTATTCTCTATCCTATCCTATCCTCCATCCTATCCTATCCTATCCTCTATCCTATCCTATCCTCTATCCTATCATATCCTCTATCCTATCCTATCCCCTATCCTATCCTATCCTCTATCCTATCCTATCCTCTATCCTATCCTATCCTCTATCCTATCCTATCCTCTATCCTATGCTATCCTCTATCGTATCCTATCCTCTATCCTATCCTATCCTCTATCCTATCCTATCCTGTATCCTATCCAATCCTCTATCATATCCTATCCTCTATCCTATCCTATCCTCTATCCTATCCTATCCTCTATCCTATCCTATCCTCTATCCTATTCTATCCTCTATCCTATCCAATCCTATATCCTATTCTCTATCCTATCCTATCCTCTATGATATCCTATCCTCTATCCTAACCTATTCTCTATCCTATCCTATCCTCTATCCTATCCTATCCTCTATCCTATCCTATCCTCTATCCTATCCTATCCTCTATCCTATCCTATCCTCTATCCTATCCTATCCTCTATCCTATCCTATCCACTATCCTATCCTATCCTCTATCCTATCCTATCCTCTATCCTATCCTATCCACTATCCTATCCTATCCTCTATCCTATCCTATCCTCTATCCTATCCTATCCTATCCTATCCTCTATCCTATCCTATCCTCTATCCTATCGTATCCTATCCTCTATCCTATCCTATCCTCTATCCTATCGTATCCTCTATCCTATCGTATCCTCTATCCTACCCTATCGTTTATCCTATCCTATGCTCTATCCTATCCTATTTTCTATCCTATCCTATCCTCTATCCTATCCTCTATTATATCCAATCCTATATCCTATCCTCTATCATATCCTATCCTCTATCCTATCCTATCCTCTATCCTATCCTATCCTATCCTCTATCCTATCCTATCCTCTATCCTATCCTATCCTCTATCCTATCCTATCCTCTATCCTATCCTATCGTTTATCCTATCCTATCCTCTATCGTATCCTATTCTCTATCCTATCCTATTCTCTATCCTATCCTATCCTCTATCCTATCCTATTCTCCATCCGATCCTATCCTCTATCCTATCTTATCCTCTATCCTATCCTATCCTCTATCCTATCCTATCCTATCCTCTATCTTATCCTATCCTCTATCATATCCTATCCTCTATCCTATCCTATCGTTTATCCTATCCTATCCTCTATCCTATCCTATCCTCTATCCTATCCTATTCTCTATCCTATCCTATCCTCTATCCTATCCTATCCTCTATCCTATCCTATCCTCTATCCTATCCTATCCTCTATCCTATCCTATCCTCTATCCTATCCTATCCTCTATCCTATCCTATCCTCTATCCTATCCTATCCTCTATCCTATCCTATCCTCTATCCTATCCTATCCTCTATCATATCCTATCCTCTATCCTATCCAATCCTATATCCTATTCTCTATCCTATCCTATCCTCTATGATATCCTATCCTCTATCCCAACCTATTCTCTATCCTATCCTATCCTCTATCCTATCCTCTATCCTATCCTCTATCCTATCCTCTATCCTCTATCCTATCCTATCGTTTATCCTATAATATCCTCTATCCTATCCTATCCTCTAACATATCCTATCCGCTATCCTATCCTATCCTCTATCCTATTCTATCCTCTATCCTATCCAATCCTATATCCTATTCTCTATCCTATCCTGTCCTCTATTCTATCCTATCCTCTATCCTATCCTATCCTCTATCCTATCATATCCTCTATCCTATCCTATCCCCTATCCTATCCTATCCTCTATCCTATCCTATCCTCTATCCTATCCTATTCTCTATCCTATCCTATCCTCTATCCTATGCTATCCTCTATCGTATCCTATCCTTTATCCTATCCTATCCTCTATCCTATCCTATCCGCTATCCTATCCAATCCTATATCCTATTCTCTATCCTATCCTATCCTCTATGATATCCTATCCTCTATCCTATACTATCCTCTATCCTATCCTATCCTCTATCCTATCCTATCCTCTATCCTATCCTATCCTCTATCCTATCCTATTCTCTATCCTATCCTATCCTCTATCCTATCCTATTCTCTATCCTATCCTATCCTCTATCCTATCCTATCCTGTATCCTATCCTATCCTCTATCCTATCCTATCCTCTATCCTATTCTATCCTCTATCCTATCCAATCCTATATCCTATTCTCTATCCTATCCTATCCTCTATGATATCCTATCCTCTATCCTAACCTATTCTCTATCCTATCCTATCCTCCATCCTATCCTATCCTATCCTCTATCCTATCCTATCCTCTATCCTATCATATCCTCTATCCTATCCTATCCCCTATCCTATCCTATCCTCTATCCTATCCTATCCTCTATCCTATCCTATCCTCTATCCTATCCTATCCTCTATCCTATGCTATCCTCTATCGTATCCTATCCTCTATCCTATCCTATCCTCTATCCTATCCTATCCTGTATCCTATCCAATCCTCTATCATATCCTATCCTCTATCCTATCCTATCCTCTATCCTATCCTATCCTCTATCCTATCCTATCCTCTATCCTATTCTATCCTCTATCCTATCCAATCCTATATCCTATTCTCTATCCTATCCTATCCTCTATGATATCCTATCCTCTATCCTAACCTATTCTCTATCCTATCCTATCCTCTATCCTATCCTATCCTCTATCCTATCCTATCCTCTATCCTATCCTATCCTCTATCCTATCCTATCCTCTATCCTATCCTATCCTCTATCCTATCCTATCCACTATCCTATCCTATCCTCTATCCTATCCTATCCTCTATCCTATCCTATCCTATCCTATCCTCTATCCTATCCTATCCTCTATCCTATCCTATCCTCTATCCTATACTATCCGCTATCCTATCCAATCCTATATCCTATTCTCTATCCTATCCTATCCTCTATGATATCCTATCCTCTATCCTAACCTATTCTCGATCCTATCCTATCCTCTATCCTATCCTATCCTATCCTCTATCCTATCCTCTATCCTATCCAATCCTATATCCTATTCTCCATCCTATCCTATCCTCTACCCTATCCTATCCTCTATCAGATCCTATCCTCTATCCCATCCTATCCTCTATCCTATCGTATCCTATCCTCTATCCTATCCTATCCTCTATCCTATCGTATCCTCTATCCTATCGTATCCTCTATCCTATCCTATCGTTTATCCTATCCTATGCTCTATCCTATCCTATTCTCTATCCTATCCTATCCTCTATCCTATGCTATCCTCTATCGTATCCTATCCTCTATCCTATCCTATCCTCTATCCTATCCTATCCACTATCCTATCCTATCCTCTATCCTATCCTATCCTCTATCCTATCGTATCCTCTATCCTATCCTACCGATTATCCTATCCTATCCTCTATCCTATCCTATTCTCTATCCTATCCTATCCTCTATCCTATCCTATCCTCTATCGTATATTATCCTCTATCCTATCCTATTCTCTATCCTATCCTATCCTCTATTCTATCCTATTCTCCATCCGATCCTATCCTCTATCCTATCTTATCCTCTATCCTATCCTATCCTCTATCCTATCCTATCCTCTATCCTATCCTATCCTATCCTCTATCTTATCCTATCCTCTATCATATCCTATCCTCTATCCTATCCTATCGTTTATCCTATCCTATCCTCTATCCTATCCTATCCTCTATCCTATCCTATTCTCTATCCTATCCTATCCTCTATCCTATCCTATCCTCTATCCTATCCTATCCTCTATCCTATCCTATCCTCTATCCTATCCTATCCTCTATCATATCCTATCCTCTATCCTATCCAATCCTATATCCTATTCTCTATCCTATCCTATCCTCTATGATATCCTATCCTCTATCCTAACCTATTCTCTATCCTATCCTATCCTCTATCCTATCCAATCCTATCCTCTATCCTATCCTCTATCCTATCCTATCCTCTATCCTATCCTATCGTTTATCCTATCCTATCCTCTATCCTATCCTATCCTCTAACATATCCTATCAGCTATCCTATCCTATCCTCTATCCTATTCTATCCTCTATCCTATCCAATCCTATATCCTATTCTCTATCCTATCCTATCCTCTATTCTATCCTATCCTCTATCCTATCCTATCCTCTATCCTATCATATCCTCTATCCTATCCTATCCCCTATCCTATCCTATCCTCTATCCTATCCTATCCTCTATCCTATCCTATTCTCTATCCTATCCTATCCTCTATCCTATGCTATCCTCTATCCTATCCAATCCTATATCCTATTCTCTATCCTATCCTATCCTCTATCCTATCCTCTATTCCATCCAATCCTATATCCTATCCTCTATCATATCCTATCCTCTATCCTATCCTATCCTCTATCCTATCCTATCCTATCCTCTATCCTATCCTATCCTCTATCCTATCCTATCCTCTATCCTATCCTATTCTCTATCCTATCCTATCCTCTATCCTATCCTATCCTCTATCCTATCCTATCCTCTATCCTATCCTATCCTCTATCCTATCCTATCCTCTATCATATCCTATCCTCTATCCTATCCAATCCTATATCCTATTCTCTATCCTATCCTATCCTCTATGATATCCTATCCTCTATCCTAACCTATTCTCTATCCTATCCTATCCTCTATCCTATCCAATCCTATCCTCTATCCTATCCTCTATCCTATCCTATCCTCTATCCTATCCTATCGTTTATCCTATCCTATCCTCTATTCTATCCTATCCTCTATCCTATCCTATCCTCTATCCTATCATATCCTCTATCCTATCCTATCCCCTATCCTATCCTATCCTCTATCCTATCCTATCCTCTATCCTATCCTATTCTCTATCCTATTATATCCTCTATCCTATGCTATCCTCTATCCTATCCAATCCTATATCCTATTCTCTATCCTATCCTATCCTCTATCCTATCCTCTATTCCATCCAATCCTATATCCTATCCTCTATCCTATCCTATCCTCTATCCTATCCTATCCTATCCTCTATCCTATCCTATCCTCTATCCTATCCTATCCTCTATCGTATCCTATCCTCTATCCTATCCTATCCTCTATCCTATCCTATCCTCTATCCTATCCTATCCGCTATCCTATCCAATCCTATATCCTATTCTCTATTCTATCCTATCCTCTATCCTATCCTATCCTCTATCCTATCCTATCCTCTATCCTATCCTATTCTCTATCCTATCCTATCATCTATCCTATCCTATCCTCTATCCTATCCTATCCTCTCTCCTATTCTATCCTCTATCCTATCCAATCCTATATCGTATCCTCTATCCTATCCTATCCTCTATCCTATCCTATCCTCTAACATATCCTATCCGCTATCCTATCCTATCCTCTATCCTATTCTATCCTCTATCCTATCCAATCCTATATCCTATTCTCTATCCTATCCTATCCTCTATTCTATCCTATCCTCTATCCTATCCTATCCTCTATCCTATCATATCCTCTATCCTATCCTATCCCCTATCCTATCCTATCCTCTATCCTATCCTATCCTCTATCCTATCCTATTCTCTATCCTATTATATCCTCTATCCTATGCTATCCTCTATCCTATCCAATCCTATATCCTATTCTCTATCCTATCCTATCCTCTATCCTATCCTCTATTCCATCCAATCCTATATCCTATCCTCTATCCTATCCTATCCTCTATCCTATCCTATCCTATCCTCTATCCTATCCTATCCTCTATCCTATCCTATCCTCTATCGTATCCTATCCTCTATCCTATCCTATCCTCTATCCTATCCTATCCTCTATCCTATCCTATCCGCTATCCTATCCAATCCTATATCCTATTCTCTATTCTATCCTATCCTCTATCCTATCCTATCCTCTATCCTATCCTATCCTCTATCCTATCCTATTCTCTATCCTATCCTATCATCTATCCTATCCTATCCTCTATCCTATCCTATCCTCTCTCCTATTCTATCCTCTATCCTATCCAATCCTATATCGTATCCTCTATCCTATCCTATCCTCTATCCTATCCTATCCACTATCCTATCCTATCCTCTATCCTATCCTATCGTCTATCCTATCGTATCCTCTATCCTATCCTACCGTTTATCCTATCCTATCCTCTATCCTATCCTATTCTCTATCCTATCCTATCCTCTATCCTATCCTATCCTCTATCGTATCCTATCCTTTATCCTATCCTATCCTCTATCCTATCCTATCCGCTATCCTATCCAATCCTATATCCTATTCTCTATCCTATCCTATCCTCTATGATATCCTATCCTCTATCCTATACTATCCTCTATCGTATCCTATCCTCTATCCTATCGTATCCTATCCTCTATCCTATCCTATCCTCTATCCTATCGTATCCACTATCCTATCGTATCCTCTATCCTATCATATCGTTTATCCTATCCTATGCTCTATCCTATCCTATTTTCTATCCTATCCTATCCTCTATCCTATCCTCTATTATATCCAATCCTATATCCTATCCTCTATCATATCCTATCCTCTATCCTATCCTATCCTCTATCCTATCCTATCCTATCCTCTATCCTATCCTATCCTCTATCCTATCCTATCCTCTATCGTATCCTATCCTCTATCCTATCCTATTCTCCATCCGATCCTATCCTCTATCCTATCTTATCCTCTATCCTATCCTATCCTCTATCCTATCCTATCCTATCCTCTATCTTATCCTATCCTCTATCATATCCTATCCTCTATCCTATCCTATCGTTTATCCTATCCTATCCTCTATCGTATCCTATTCTCTATCCTATCCTATTCTCTATCCTATCCTATCCTCTATCCTATCCTATTCTCCATCCGATCCTATCCTCTATCCTATCTTATCCTCTATCCTATCCTATCCTCTATCCTATCCTATCCTATCCTCTATCTTATCCTATCCTCTATCATATCCTATCCTCTATCCTATCCTATCGTTTATCCTATCCTATCCTCTATCCTATCCTATCCTCTATCCTATCCTATTCTCTATCCTATCCTATCCTCTATCCTATCCTATCCTCTATCCTATCCTATCCTCTATCCTATCCTATCCTCTATCCTATCCTATCCTCTATCCTATCCTATCCTCTATCCTATCCTATCCTCTATCCTATCCTATCCTCTATCCTATCCTATCCTCTATCCTATCCTATCCTCTATCATATCCTATCCTCTATCCTATCCAATCCTATATCCTATTCTCTATCCTATCCTATCCTCTATGATATCCTATCCTCTATCCCAACCTATTCTCTATCCTATCCTATCCTCTATCCTATCCTCTATCCTATCCTCTATCCTATCCTCTATCCTCTATCCTATCCTATCGTTTATCCTATAATATCCTCTATCCTATCCTATCCTCTAACATATCCTATCCGCTATCCTATCCTATCCTCTATCCTATTCTCTATCCTATCCTATCCTCTATGATATCCTATCCTCTATCCTATACTATCCTCTATCCTATCCTATCCTCTATCCTATCCTATCCTCTATCCTATCCTATCCTCTATCCTATCCTATTCTCTATCCTATCCTATCCTCTAACATATCCTATCCGCTATCCTATCCAATCCTCTATCCTATTCTATCCTCTATCCTATCCAATCCTATATCCTATTCTCTATCCTATCCTATCCTCTATTCTATCCTATCCTCTATCCTATCCTATCCTCTATCCTATCATATCCTCTATCCTATCCTATCCCCTATCCTATCCTATCCTCTATCCTATCCTATCCTCTATCCTATCCTATTCTCTATCCTATTATATCCTCTATCCTATGCTATCCTCTATCCTATCCAATCCTATATCCTATTCTCTATCCTATCCTATCCTCTATCCTATCCTCTATTCCATCCAATCCTATATCCTATCCTCTATCATATCCTATCCTCTATCCTATCCTATCCTCTATCCTATCCTATCCTATCCTCTATCCTATCCTATCCTCTATCCTATCCTATCCTCTATCGTATCCTATCCTCTATCCTATCCTATCCTCTATCCTATCCTATCCTCTATCCTATCCTATCCGCTATCCTATCCAATCCTATATCCTATTCTCTATTCTATCCTATCCTCTATCCTATCCTATCCTCTATCCTATCCTATCCTCTATCCTATCCTATTCTCTATCCTATCCTATCATCTATCCTATCCTATCCTCTATCCTATCCTATCCTCTCTCCTATTCTATCCTCTATCCTATCCAATCCTATATCGTATCCTCTATCCTATCCTATCCTCTATCCTATCCTATCCACTATCCTATCCTATCCTCTATCCTATCCTATCGTCTATCCTATCGTATCCTCTATCCTATCCTACCGTTTATCCTATCCTATCCTCTATCCTATCCTATTCTCTATCCTATCCTATCCTCTATCCTATCCTATCCTCTATCGTATCCTATCCTTTATCCTATCCTATCCTCTATCCTATCCTATCCGCTATCCTATCCAATCCTATATCCTATTCTCTATCCTATCCTATCCTCTATGATATCCTATCCTCTATCCTATACTATCCTCTATCGTATCCTATCCTCTATCCTATCCTATCCTCTATCCTATCCTATCCTCTATCCTATCCTATTCTCTATCCTATCCTATCCTCTATCCTATCCTATTCTCTATCCTATCCTATCCTCTATCCTATCCTATCCTGTATCCTATCCTATCCTCTATCCTATCCTATCCTCTATCCTATTCTATCCTCTATCCTATCCAATCCTATATCCTATTCTCTATCCTATCCTATCCTCTATGATATCCTATCCTCTATCCTAACCTATTCTCTATCCTATCCTATCCTCCATCCTATCCTATCCTATCCTCTATCCTATCCTATCCTCTATCCTATCATATCCTCTATCCTATCCTATCCACTATCCTATCCTATCCTCTATCCTATCCTATCCTCTATCCTATCCTATCCTCTATCCTATCCTATCCTATCCTCTATCTTATCCTATCCTCTATCATATCCTATCCTCTATCCTATCCTATCGTTTATCCTATCCTATCCTCTATCCTATCCTATCCTCTAACCTATCCAATCCTCTATCCTATCCTATCCTCTATCCTATCCTATCCTCTATCCTATCCTATCCTCTATCCTATCCTATCCTCTATCCTATACTATCCGCTATCCTATCCAATCCTATATCCTATTCTCTATCCTATCCTATCCTCTATGATATCCTATCCTCTATCCTAACCTATTCTCGATCCTATCCTATCCTCTATCCTATCCTATCCTATCCTCTATCCTATCCTCTATCCTATACAATCCTATATCCTATTCTCCATCCTATCCTATCCTCTACACTATCCTATCCTCTATCAGATCCTATCCTCTATCCTATCCTATCCTCTATCCTATCGTATCCTATCCTCTATCCTATCCTATCCTCTATCCTATCGTATCCTCTATCCTATCGTATCCTCTATCCTATCCTATCGTTTATCCTATCCTATGCTCTATCCTATCCTATTCTCTATCCTATCCTATCCTCTATCCTATCCTCTATTCTATCCAATCCTATATCCTATCCTCTATCATATCCTATCCTCTATCCTATCATATCCTCTATCCTATCCTATCCTATCCTCTATCCTATCCTATCCTCTATCCTATCCTATCCTCTATCGTATCCTATCCTCTATCCTATCCTATCCTCTATCCTATCCTATCCTCTATCCTATCCTATCCGCTATCCTATCCTATTCTCTATCCTATCCTATCCTCTATCCTATCCTATCCTGTATCCTATCCTATCCTCTATCCTATCCTATCCTCTATCCTATTCTATCCTCTATCCTATCCAATCCTATATCCTATTCTCTATATTATCCTATCCTCTATGATATCCTATCCTCTATCCTAACCTATTCTCTATCCTATCCTATCCTCCATCCTATCCTATCCTATCCTCTATCCTATCCTATCCTCTATCCTATCCTATTCTCTATCCTATCCTATCCTCTATCCTATCCTATTCTCTATCCTATCCTATCCTCTATCCTATCCTATCCTGTATCCTATCCTATCCTCTATCCTATCCTATCCTCTATCCTATTCTATCCTCTATCCTATCCAATCCTATATCCTATTCTCTATCCTATCCTATCCTCTATGATATCCTATCCTCTATCCTAACCTATTCTCTATCCTATCCTATCCTCCATCCTATCCTATCCTATCCTCTATCCTATCCTATCCTCTATCCTATCATATCCTCTATCCTATCCTATCCCCTATCCTATCCTATCCTCTATCCTATCCTATCCTCTATCCTATCCTATCCTCTATCCTATCCTATTCTCTATCCTATCCTATCCTCTATCCTATGCTATCCTCTATCGTATCCTATCCTCTATCCTATCCTATCCTCTATCCTATCCTATCCTCTATCCTATCCAATCGTCTATCATATCCTATCCTCTATCCTATCCTATCCTCTATCCTATCCTATCCTCTATCCTATCCTATCCTCTATCCTATTCTATCCTCTATCCTATCCAATCCTATATCCTGTTCTCTATCCTATCCTATCCTCTATGATATCCTATCCTCTATCCTAACCTATTCTCTATCCTATCCTATCCTCTATCCTATCCTATCCTCTATCCTATCCTATCCTCTATCCTATCCTATCCTCTATCCTATCCTATCCTCTATCCTATCCTATCCTCTATCCTATCCTATCCACTATCCTATCCTATCCTCTATCCTATCGTATCCTCTATCCTATCCTATCCTATCCTATCCTCTATCCTATCCTATCCTCTATCCTATCCTATCCTCTATCCTATACTATCCGCTATCCTATCCAATCCTATATCCTATTCTCTATCCTATCCTATCCTCTATGATATCCTATCCTCTATCCTATCCTATCCTCTATCCTATCCTATCCTCTATCCTATCATATCCTCTATCCTATCCTATCCACTATCCTATCCTATCCTCTATCCTATCCTATCCTCTATCCTATCCTATCCTCTATCCTATCCTATCCTATCCTCTATCTTATCCTATCCTCTATCATATCCTATCCTCTATCCTATCCTATCGTTTATCCTATCCTATCCTCTATCCTATCCTATCCTCTAACCTATCCAATCCTCTATCCTATCCTATCCTCTATCCTATCCTATCCTCTATCCTATCCTATCCTCTATCCTATCCTATCCTCTATCCTATACTATCCGCTATCCTATCCAATCCTATATCCTATTCTCTATCCTATCCTATCCTCTATGATATCCTATCCTCTATCCTAACCTATTCTCGATCCTATCCTATCCTCTATCCTATCCTATCCTATCCTCTATCCTATCCTCTATCCTATACAATCCTATATCCTATTCTCCATCCTATCCTATCCTCTACACTATCCTATCCTCTATCAGATCCTATCTTCTATCCTATCCTATCCTCTATCCTATCGTATCCTATCCTCTATCCTATCCTATCCTCTATCCTATCGTATCCTCTATCCTATCGTATCCTCTATCCTATCCTATCGTTTATCCTATCCTATGCTCTATCCTATCCTATTCTCTATCCTATCCTATCCTCTATCCTATCCTCTATTCTATCCAATCCTATATCCTATCCTCTATCATATCCTATCCTCTATCCTATCATATCCTCTATCCTATCCTATCCTATCCTCTATCCTATCCTATCCTCTATCCTATCCTATCCTCTATCGTATCCTATCCTCTATCCTATCCTATCCTCTATCCTATCCTATCCTCTATCCTATCCTATCCGCTATCCTATCCTATTCTCTATCCTATCCTATCCTCTATCCTATCCTATCCTGTATCCTATCCTATCCTCTATCCTATCCTATCCTCTATCCTATTCTATCCTCTATCCTATCCAATCCTATATCCTATTCTCTATCCTATCCTATCCTCTATGATATCCTATCCTCTATCCTAACCTATTCTCTATCCTATCCTATCCTCCATCCTATCCTATCCTATCCTCTATCCTATCCTATCCTCTATCCTATCCTATTCTCTATCCTATCCTATCCTCTATCCTATCCTATTCTCTATCCTATCCTATCCTCTATCCTATCCTATCCTGTATCCTATCCTATCCTCTATCCTATCCTATCCTCTATCCTATTCTATCCTCTATCCTATCCAATCCTATATCCTATTCTCTATCCTATCCTATCCTCTATGATATCCTATCCTCTATCCTAACCTATTCTCTATCCTATCCTATCCTCCATCCTATCCTATCCTATCCTCTATCCTATCCTATCCTCTATCCTATCATATCCTCTATCCTATCCTATCCCCTATCCTATCCTATCCTCTATCCTATCCTATCCTCTATCCTATCCTATCCTCTATCCTATCCTATTCTCTATCCTATCCTATCCTCTATCCTATGCTATCCTCTATCGTATCCTATCCTCTATCCTATCCTATCCTCTATCCTATCCTATCCTCTATCCTATCCAATCGTCTATCATATCCTATCCTCTATCCTATCCTATCCTCTATCCTATCCTATCCTCTATCCTATCCTATCCTCTATCCTATTCTATCCTCTATCCTATCCAATCCTATATCCTGTTCTCTATCCTATCCTATCCTCTATGATATCCTATCCTCTATCCTAACCTATTCTCTATCCTATCCTATCCTCTATCCTATCCTATCCTCTATCCTATCCTATCCTCTATCCTATCCTATCCTCTATCCTATCCTATCCTCTATCCTATCCTATCCTCTATCCTATCCTATCCACTATCCTATCCTATCCTCTATCCTATCGTATCCTCTATCCTATCCTATCCTATCCTATCCTCTATCCTATCCTATCCTCTATCCTATCCTATCCTCTATCCTATACTATCCGCTATCCTATCCAATCCTATATCCTATTCTCTATCCTATCCTATCCTCTATGATATCCTATCCTCTATCCTAACCTATTCTCGATCCTATCCTATCCTCTATCCTATCCTATCCTCTATCCTATCCTATCCTATCCTCTATCCTATCCTCTATCCTATCCTCTATCCTATCCAATCCTATATCCTATTCTCCATCCTATCCTATCCTCTACCCTATCCTATCCTCTATCAGATCCTATCCTCTATCCCATCCTATCCTCTATCCTATCGTATCCTATCCTCTATCCTATCCTATCCTCTATCCTATCGTATCCTCTATCCTATCCTATCGTTTATCCTATCCTATGCTCTATCCTATCCTATTCTCTATCCTATCCTATCCTCTATCCTATGCTATCCTCTATCGTATCCTATCCTCTATCCTATCCTATCCTCTATCCTATCCTATCCACTATCCTATCCTATCCTCTATCCTATCCTATCCTCTATCCTATCGTATCCTCTATCCTATCCTACCGTTTATCCTATCCTATCCTCTATCGTATATTATCCTCTATCCTATCCTATTCTCTATCCTATCCTATCCTGTATCCTATCCTATTCTCCATCCGATCCTATCCTCTATCCTATCTTATCCTCTATCCTATCCTATCCTCTATCCTATCCTATCCTCTATCCTATCCTATCCTATCCTCTATCTTATCCTATCCTCTATCATATCCTATCCTCTATCCTATCCTATCGTTTATCCTATCCTATCCTCTATCCTATCCTATCCTCTATCCTATCCTATTCTCTATCCTATCCTATCCTCTATCCTATCCTATCCTCTATCCTATCCTATCCTCTATCCTATGATATCCTCTATCGTATCCTATCCTCTATCCTATCCTATCCTCTATCCTATCCTATCCTCTAACCTATCCAATCCTCTATCCTATCCTATCCTCTATCCTATCCTATCCTCTATCCTATCCTATCCTCTATCCTATCCTATCCTCTACCCTATACTATCCGCTATCCTATCCAATCCTATATCCTATTCTCTATCCTATCCTATCCTCTATGATATCCTATCCTCTATCCTAACCTATTCTCGATCCTATCCTATCCTCTATCCTATCCTATCCTATCCTCTATCCTATCCTCTATCCTATACAATCCTATATCCTATTCTCCATCCTATCCTATCCTCTACACTATCCTATCCTCTATCAGATCCTATCCTCTATCCTATCCTATCCTCTATCCTATCGTATCCTATCCTCTATCCTATCCTATCCTCTATCCTATCGTATCCTCTATCCTATCGTATCCTCTATCCTATCCTATCGTTTATCCTATCCTATGCTCTATCCTATCCTATTCTCTATCCTATCCTATCCTCTATCCTATCCTCTATTCTATCCAATCCTATATCCTATCCTCTATCATATCCTATCCTCTATCCTATCATATCCTCTATCCTATCCTATCCTATCCTCTATCCTATCCTATCCTCTATCCTATCCTATCCTCTATCGTATCCTATCCTCTATCCTATCCTATCCTCTATCCTATCCTATCCTCTATCCTATCCTATCCGCTATCCTATCCAATCCTATATCCTATTCTCTATTCTATCCTATCCTCTATCCTATCCTATCCTCTATCCTATCCTATTCTCTATCCTATCCTATCCTCTATCCTATCCTATCCTCTATCCTATCCTATCCTCTCTCCTATTCTATCCTCTATCCTATCCAATCCTATATCGTATCCTCTATCCTATCCTATCCTCTATCCTATCCTATCCACTATCCTATCCTATCCTCTATCGTATCCTATCCTCTATCCTATCGTATCCTCTATCCTATCCTACCGTTTATCCTATCCTATCCTCTATCCTATCCTATTCTCTATCCTATCCTATCCTCTATCCTATCCTATCCTCTATCGTATATTATCCTCTATCCTATCCTATTCTCTATCCTATCCTATCCTCTATCCTATCCTATTCTCCATCCGATCCTATCCTCTATCCTATCTTATCCTCTATCCTATCCTATCCTCTATCCTATCCTATCCTCTATCCTATCCTATCCTATCCTCTATCTTATCCTATCCTCTATCATATCCTATCCTCTATCCTATCCTATCGTTTATCCTATCCTATCCTCTATCCTATCCTATCCTCTATCCTATCCTATCCTCTATCCTATCCTATCCTCTATCCTATCCTATCCTCTATCCTATCCTATCCTCTATCCTATCCTATCCTCTATCATATCCTATCCTCTATCCTATCCAATCCTATATCCTATTCTCTATCCTATCCTATCCTCTATGATATCCTATCCTCTATCCTAACCTATTCTCTATCCTATCCTATCCTCTATCCTATCCAATCCTATCCTCTATCCTATCCTCTACCCTATCCTATCCTCTATCCTATCCTATCGTTTATCCTATCCTATCCTCTATCCTATCCTATCCTCTAACATATCCTATCCGCTATCCTATCCTATCCTCTATCCTATTCTATCCTCTATCCTATCCAATCCTATATCCTATTCTATCCTCTATTCTATCCTATCCTCTATCCTATCCTATCCTCTATCCTATCATATCCTCTATCCTATCCTATCCCCTATCCTATCCTATCCTCTATCCTATCCTATCCTCTATCCTATCCTATTCTCTATCCTATCCTATCCTCTATCCTATGCTATCCTCTATCCTATCCAATCCTATATCCTATTCTCTATCCTATCCTATCCTCTATCCTATCCTCTATTCCATCCAATCCTATATCCTATCCTCTATCATATCCTATCCTCTATCCTATCCTATCCTCTATCCTATCCTATCCTATCCTCTATCCTATCCTATCCTCTATCCTATCCTATACTCTATCGTATCCTATCCTCTATCCTATTCTATCCTCTATCCTATCCTATCCTCTATCCTATCCTATCCGCTATCCTATCCAATCCTATATCCTATTCTCTATTCTATCCTATCCTCTATCCTATCCTATCCTCTATCCTATCCTATCCTCTATCCTATCCTATTCTCTATCCTATCCTATCCTCTATCCTATCCTATCCTCTATCCTATCCTATCCTCTCTCCTATTCTATCCTCTAACCTATCCAATCCTATATCGTATCCTCTATCCTATCCTATCCTCTATCCTATCCTATCCACTATCCTATCCTATCCCCTATCCTATCCTATCCTCTATCCTATCGTATCCTCTATCCTATCCTACCGTTTATTCTATCCTATCCTCTATCCTATCCTATCCTCTATCCTATCCTATCCTCTATCCTATCCTATTCTCTATCCTATCCTATCCTCTATCCTATCCTATCCTCTATCCTATCCTATCCTCTCTCCTATTCTATCCTCTATCCTATCCAATCCTATATCGTATCCTCTATCCTATCCTATCCTCTATCCTATCCTATCCACTATCCTATCCTATCCTCTATCGTATCCTATCCTCTATCCTATCGTATCCTCTATCCTATCCTATCCTCTATCCTATCCTATTCTCTATCCTATCCTATCCTCTATCCTATCCTATCCTCTATCGTATATTATCCTCTATCCTATCCTATTCTCTATCCTATCCTATCCTCTATCCTATCCTATTCTCCATCCGATCCTATCCTCTATCCTATCTTATCCTCTATCCTATCCTATCCTCTATCCTATCCTATCCTCTATCCTATCCTATCCTATCCTCTATCTTATCCTATCCTCTATCATATCCTATCCTCTATCCTATCCTATCGTTTATCCTATCCTATCCTCTATCCTATCCTATCCTCTATCCTATCCTATTCTCTATCCTATCCTATCCTCTATCCTATCCTATCCTCTATCCTATCCTATCCTCTATCCTATCCTATCCTCTATCCTATCCTATTCTCCATCCGATCCTATCCTCTATCCTATCTTATCCTCTATCCTATCCTATCCTCTATCCTATCCTATCCTCTATCCTATCCTATCCTATCCTCTATCTTATCCTATCCTCTATCATATCCTATCCTCTATCCTATCCTATCGTTTATCCTATCCTATCCTCTATCATATCCTATCCTCTATCCTATCCAATCCTATATCCTATTCTCTATCCTATCCTATCCTCTATGATATCCTATCCTCTATCCTAACCTATTCTCTATCCTATCCTATCCTCTATCCTATCCAATCCTATCCTCTATCCTATCCTCTATCCTATCCTATCCTCTATCCTATCCTATCGTTTATCCTATCCTATCCTCTATCCTATCCTATCCTCTAACATATCCTATCCGGTATCCTATCCTATCCTCTATCCTATTCTATCCTCTATCCTATCCAATCCTATATCCTATTCTATCCTCTATTCTATCCTATCCTCTATCCTATCCTATCCTCTATCCTATCATATCCTCTATCCTATCCTATCCCCTATCCTATCCTATCCTCTATCCTATCCTATCCTCTATCCTATCCTATTCTCTATCCTATCCTATCCTCTATCCTATGCTATCCTCTATCCTATCCAATCCTATATCCTATTCTCTATCCTATCCTATCCTCTATCCTATCCTCTATTCCATCCAATCCTATATCCTATCCTCTATCATATCCTATCCTCTATCCTATCCTATCCTATCCTCTATCCTATCCTATCCTCTATCCTATCCTATACTCTATCGTATCCTATCCTCTATCCTATCCTATCCTCTATCCTATCCTATCCTCTATCCTATCCTATCCGCTATCCTATCCAATCCTATATCCTATTCTCTATTCTATCCTATCCTCTATCCTATCCTATCCTCTATCCTATCCTATCCTCTATCCTATCCTATTCTCGATCCTATCCTATCCTCTATCCTATCCTATCCTCTATCCTATCCTATCCTCTCTCCTATTCTATCCTCTATCCTATCCAATCCTATATCGTATCCTCTATCCTATCCTATCCTCTATCCTATCCTATCCACTATCCTATCCTATCCCCTATCCTATCCTATCCTCTATCCTATCGTATCCTCTATCCTATGCTACCGTTTATCCTATCCTATCCTCTATCCTATCCTATTCTCTATCCTATCCTATCCTCTATCCTATCCTATCCTCTATCGTATATTATCCTCTATCCTATCCTATTCTCTATCCTATCCTATCCTCTATCCTATCCTATTCTCCATCCGATCCTATCCTCTATCCTATCTTATCCTCTATCCTATCCTATCCTCTATCCTATCCTATCCTCTATCCTATCCTATCCTATCCTCTATCTTATCCTATCCTCTATCATATCCTATCCTCTATCCTATCCTATCGTTTATCCTATCCTATCCTCTATCCTATCCTATCCTCTATCCTATCCTATTCTCTATCCTATCCTATCCTCTATCCTATCCTATCCTCTATCCTATCCTATCCTCTATCCTATCCTATCCTCTATCCTATCCTATCCTCTATCCTATCCTATCCTCTATCATATCCTATCCTCTATCCTATCCAATCCTATATCCTATTCTCTATCCTATCCTATCCTCTATGATATCCTATCCTCTATCCTAACCTATTCTCTATCCTATCCTATCCTCTATCCTATCCTCTATCCTATCCTATCCTCTATCCTATCCTATCGTTTATCCTATCCTATCCTCTATCCTATCCTATCCTCTAACATATCCTATCCGCTATCCTATCCTATCCTCTATCCTATTCTATCCTCTACCCTATCCAATCCTATATCCTATTCTCTATCCTATCCTATCCTCTATTCTATCCTATCCTCTATCCTATCCTATCCTCTATCCTATCATATCCTCTATCCTATCCTATCCCCTATCCTATCCTATCCTCTATCCTATCCTATCCTCTATCCTATCCTATTCTCTATCCTATCCTATCCTCTATCCTATGCTATCCTCTATCCTATCCAATCCTATATCCTATTCTCTATCCTATCCTATCCTCTATCCCATCCTCTATTCCATCCAATCCTATATCCTATCCTCTATCATATCCTATCCTCTATCCTATCCTATCCTCTATCCTATCCAATCCTATCCTCTATCCTATCCTATCCTCTATCCTATCCTATCCTCTATCGTATCCTATCCTCTATCCTATCCTATCCTCTATCCTATCCTATCCTCTATCCTATCCTATCCGCTATCCTATCCAATCCTATATCCTATTCTCTATTCTATCCTATCCTCTATCCTATCCTATCCTCTATCCTATCCTATCCTCTATCCTATCCTATTCTCTATCCTATCCTATCCTCTATCCTATCCTATCCTCTATCCTATCCTATCCTCTCTCCTATTCTATCCTCTATCCTATCCAATCCTATATCGTATCCTCTATCCTATAATATCCTCTATCCTATCCTATCCACTATCCTATCCTATCCTCTATCCTATCCTATCCTCTATCCTATCGTATCCTCTATCCTATCCTACCGTTTATCCTATCCTATCCTCTATCCTATCCTATTCTCTATCCTATCCTATCCTCTATCCTATCCTATCCTCTATCGTATATTATCCTCTATCCTATCCTATTCTCTATCCTATCCTATCCTCTATCCTATCCTATTCTCCATCCGATCCTATCCTCTATCCTATCTTATCCTCTATCCTATCCTATCCTCTATCCTATCCTATCCTCTATCCTATCCTATCCTATCCTCTATCTTATCCTATCCTCTATCATATCCTATCCTCTATCCTATCCTATCGTTTATCCTATCCTATCCTCTATCGTATCCTATTCTCTATCCTATCCTATTCTCTATCCTATCCTATCCTCTATCCTATCCTATTCTCCATCCGATCCTATCCTCTATCCTATCTTATCCTCTATCCTATCCTATCCTCTATCCTATCCTATCCTATCCTCTATCTTATCCTATCCTCTATCATATCCTATCCTCTATCCTATCCTATCGTTTATCCTATCCTATCCTCTATCCTATCCTATCCTCTATCCTATCCTATTCTCTATCCTATCCTATCCTCTATCCTATCCTATCCTCTATCCTATCCTATCCTCTATCCTATCCTATCCTCTATCCTATCCTATCCTCTATCCTATCCTATCCTCTATCCTATCCTATCCTCTATCCTATCCTATCCTCTATCCTATCCTATCCTCTATCCTATCCTATCCTCTATCATATCCTATCCTCTATCCTATCCAATCCTATATCCTATTCTCTATCCTATCATATCCTCTATGATATCCTATCCTCTATCCTAACCTATTCTCTATCCTATCCTATCCTCTATCCTATCCTCTATCCTATCCTCTATCCTATCCTCTATCCTCTATCCTATCCTCTATCCTATCCTATTCTCTATCCTATCCTATCCTCTATCCTATCCTATTCTCTATCCTATCCTATCCTCTATCCTATCCTATCCTGTATCCTATCCTATCCTCTATCCTATCCTATCCTCTATCCTATTCTATCCTCTATCCTATCCAATCCTATATCCTATTCTCTATCCTATCCTATCCTCTATGATATCCTATCCTCTATCCTAACCTATTCTCTATCCTATCCTATCCTCCATCCTATCCTATCCTATCCTCTATCCTATCCTATCCTCTATCCTATCATATCCTCTATCCTATCCTATCCCCTATCCTATCCTATCCTCTATCCTATCCTATCCTCTATCCTATCCTATTCTCTATCCTATCCTATCCTCTATCCTATGCTATCCTCTATCGTATCCTATCCTCTATCCTATCCTATCCTCTATCCTATCCTATCCTCTATCCTATCCTATCCTCTATCCTATCCAATCCTCTATCCTATCCTATCCTCTATCCTATCCTATACTCTATCCTATCCTATCCTCTATCCTATCCTATCCTCTATCCTATTCTATCCTCTATCCTATCCAATCCTATATCCTATTCTCTATCCTATCCTATCCTCTATGATATCCTATCCTCTATCCTAACCTATTCTCTATCCTATCCTATCCTCTATCCTATCCTATCCTCTATCCTATCCTATCCTCTATCCTATCCTATCCTCTATCCTATCCTATCCTCTATCCTATCCTATCCTCTATCCTATCCTATCCACTATCCTATCCTATCCTCTATCCTATCCTATCCTCTATCGTATCCTATCCTATCCTATCCTCTATCCTATCCTATCCTCTATCCTATCCTATCCTCTATCCTATACTATCCGCTATCCTATCCAATCCTATATTCTATTCTCTATCCTATCCTATCCTCTATGATATCCTATCCTCTATCCTAACCTATTCTCGATCCTATCCTATCCTCTATCCTATCCTATCCTATCCTCTATCCTATCCTCTATCCTATCCAATCCTATATCCTATTCTCCATCCTATCCTATCCTCTACCCTATCCTATCCTCTATCAGATCCTATCCTCTATCCCATCCTATCCTCTATCCTATCGTATCCTATCCTCTATCCTATCCTATCCTCTATCCTATCGTATCCTCTATCCTATCGTATCCTCTATCCTATCCTATCGTTTATCCTATCCTATGCTCTATCCTATCCTATTCTCTATCCTATCCTATCCTCTATCCTATGCTATCCTCTATCGTATCCTATCCTCTATCCTATCCTATCCTCTATCCTATCCTATCCTCTATCCTATCCAATCCTCTATCCTATCCTATCCTCTATCCTATCCTATCCTCTATCCTATCCTATCCTCTATCCTATCCTATCCTCTATCCTATTCTATCCTCTATCCTATCCAATCCTATATCCTATTCTCTATCCTATCCTATCCTCTATGATATCCTATCCTCTATCCTAACCTATTCTCTATCCTATTATATCCTCTATCCTATCCTATCCTCTATCCTATCCTATCCTCTATCCTATCCTATCCTCTATCCTATCCTATCCTGTATCCTATCCTATCCTCTATCCTATCCTATCCACTATCCTATCCTATCCTCTATCCTATCCTATCATCTATCCTATCCTATCCTATCCTATCCTCTATCCTATCCTATCCTCTATCCTATCCTATCCTCTATCCTATACTATCCGCTATCCTATCCAATCCTATATCCTATTCTCTATCCTATCCTATCCTCTATGATATCCTATCCTCTATCCTAACCTATTCTCGATCCTATCCTATCCTCTATCCTATCCTATCCTATCCTCTATCCTATCCAATCCTATATCCTATTCTCCATCCTATCCTATCCTCTACCCTATCCTATCCTCTATCAGATCCTATCCTCTATCCTATCCTATCCTCTATCCTATCGTATCCTATCCTCTATCCTATCCTATCCTCTATCCTATCGTATCCTCTATCCTATCGTATCCTCTATCCTATCCTATCGTTTATCCTATCCTATGCTCTATCCTATCCTATTCTCTATCCTATCCTATCCTCTATCCTATCCTCTATTCTATCCAATCCTATAGCCTATCCTCTATCATATCCTATCCTCTATCCTATCCTATCCTCTATCCTATCCTATCCTATCCTATCCTCTATCCTATCCTATCCTCTATCCTATCCTATCCTCTATCGTATCCTATCCTCTATCCTATCCTATCCTCTATCCTATCCTATCCTATCCGCTATCCTATCCAATCCTATATCCTATTCTCTATTCTATCCTATCCTCTATCCTATCCTATCCTCTATCCTATCCTATCCTCTATTATATCCTATTCTCTATCCTATCCTATCCTCTATCCTATCCTATCCTCTATCCTATCCTATCCTCTCTCCTATTCTATCCTCTATCCTATCCAATCCTATATCGTATCCTCTATCCTATCCTATCCTCTATCCTATCCTATCCACTATCCTATCCTATCCTCTATCCTATCCTATCCTCTATCCTATCGTATCCTCTATCGTATATTATCCTCTATCCTATCCTATTCTCTATCCTATCCTATCCTCTATCCTATCCTATTCTCCATCCGATCCTATCCTCTATCCTATCTTATCCTCTATCCTATCCTATCCTCTATCCTATCCTATCCTCTATCCTATCCTATCCTATCCTCTATCTTATCCTATCCTCTATCATATCCTATCCTCTATCCTATCCTATCGTTTATCCTATCCTATCCTCTATCCTATCCTATCCTCTATCCTATCCTATTCTCTATCCTATCCTATCCTCTATCCTATCCTACCCTCTATCCTATCCTATCCTCTATCCTATCCTATCCTCTATCCTATCCTATCCTCTATCATATCCTATCCTCTATCCTATCCAATCCTATATCCTATTCTCTATCCTATCCTATCCTCTATGATATCCTATCCTCTATCCTAACCTATTCTCTATCCTATCCTATCCTCTATCCTATCCAATCCTATCCTCTATCCTATCCTCTATCCTATCCTATCCTCTATCCTATCCTATCGTTTATCCTATCCTATCCTCTATCCTATCCTATCCTCTAACATATCCTATCCGCTATCCTATCCTATCCTCTATCCTATCCTATCCTCTATCCTATCCTATTCTCTATCCTATCCTATCCTCTATCCTATCCTATCCTCTATCCTATCCTATCCTCTATCCTATCCTATCCTCTATCCTATCCTATCCTCTATCATATCCTATCCTCTATCCTATCCAATCCTATATCCTATTCTCTATCCTATCCTATCCTCTATGATATCCTATCCTCTATCCTAACCTATCCTCTATCCTATCCAATCCTATCCTCTATCCTATCCTCTATCCTATCCTATCCTCTATCCTATCCTATCGTTTATCCTATCCTATCCTCTATCCTATCCTATCCTCTAACATATCCTATCCGCTATCCTATCCTATCCTCTATCCTATTCTATCCTCTATCCTATCCAATCCTATATCCTATTCTATCCTCTATTCTATCCTATCCTCTATCCTATCCTATCCTCTATCCTATCATATCCTCTATCCTATCCTATCCCCTATCCTATCCTATCCTCTATCCTATCCTATCCTCTATCCTATCCTATTCTCTATCCTATCCTATCCTCTATCCTATGCTATCCTCTATCCTATCCAATCCTATATCCTATTCTCTATCCTATCCTATCCTCTATCCTATCCTCTATTCCATCCAATCCTATATCCTATCCTCTATCATATCCTATCCTCTATCCTATCCTATCCTATCCTCTATCCTATCCTATCCTCTATCCTATCCTATACTCTATCGTATCCTATCCTCTATCCTATCCTATCCTCTATCCTATCCTATCCTCTATCCTATCCTATCCGCTATCCTATCCAATCCTATATCCTATTCTCTATTCTATCCTATCCTCTATCCTATCCTATCCTCTATCCTATCCTATCCTCTATCCTATCCTATTCTCTATCCTATCCTATCCTCTATCCTATCCTATCCTCTATCCTATCCTATCCTCTCTCCTATTCTATCCTCTATCCTATCCAATCCTATATCGTATCCTCTATCCTATCCTATCCTCTATCCTATCCTATCCACTATCCTATCCTATCCCCTATCCTATCCTATCCTCTATCCTATCGTATCCTCTATCCTATCCTACCGTTTATCCTATCCTATCCTCTATCCTATCCTATCCTCTATCCTATCCTATTCTCTATCCTATCCTATCCTCTATCCTATCCTATTCTCCATCCGATCCTATCCTCTATCCTATCTTATCCTCTATCCTATCCTATCCTCTATCCTATCCTATCCTCTATCCTATCCTATCCTATCCTCTATCTTATCCTATCCTCTATCATATCCTATCCTCTATCCTATCCTATCGTTTATCCTATCCTATCCTCTATCCTATCCTATCCTCTATCCTATCCTATTCTCTATCCTATCCTATCCTCTATCCTATCCTATCCTCTATCCTATCCTATCCTCTATCCTATCCTATCCTCTATCCTATCCTATCCTCTATCCTATCCTATCCTCTATCATATCCTATCCTCTATCCTATCCAATCCTATATCCTATTCTCTATCCTATCCTATCCTCTATGATATCCTATCCTCTATCCTAACCTATTCTCTATCCTATCCTATCCTCTATCCTATCCTCTATCCTATCCTATCCTCTATCCTATCCTATCGTTTATCCTATCCTATCCTCTATCCTATCCTATCCTCTAACATATCCTATCCGCTATCCTATCCTATCCTCTATCCTATTCTATCCTCTACCCTATCCAATCCTATATCCTATTCTCTATCCTATCCTATCCTCTATTCTATCCTATCCTCTATCCTATCCTATCCTCTATCCTATCATATCCTCTATCCTATCCTATCCCCTATCCTATCCTATCCTCTATCCTATCCTATCCTCTATCCTATCCTATTCTCTATCCTATCCTATCCTCTATCCTATGCTATCCTCTATCCTATCCAATCCTATATCCTATTCTCTATCCTATCCTATCCTCTATCCCATCCTCTATTCCATCCAATCCTATATCCTATCCTCTATCATATCCTATCCTCTATCCTATCCTATCCTCTATCCTATCCAATCCTATCCTCTATCCTATCCTATCCTCTATCCTATCCTATCCTCTATCGTATCCTATCCTCTATCCTATCCTATCCTCTATCCTATCCTATCCTCTATCCTATCCTATCCGCTATCCTATCCAATCCTATATCCTATTCTCTATTCTATCCTATCCTCTATCCTATCCTATCCTCTATCCTATCCTATCCTCTATCCTATCCTATTCTCTATCCTATCCTATCCTCTATCCTATCCTATCCTCTATCCTATCCTATCCTCTCTCCTATTCTATCCTCTATCCTATCCAATCCTATATCGTATCCTCTATCCTATCCTATCCTCTATCCTATCCTATCCACTATCCTATCCTATCCTCTACCCTATCCAATCCTATATCCTATTCTCTATCCTATCCTATCCTCTATTCTATCCTATCCTCTATCCTATCCTATCCTCTATCCTATCATATCCTCTATCCTATCCTATCCCCTATCCTATCCTATCCTCTATCCTATCCTATCCTCTATCCTATCCTATTCTCTATCCTATCCTATCCTCTATCCTATGCTATCCTCTATCCTATCCAATCCTATATCCTATTCTCTATCCTATCCTATCCTCTATCCTATCCTCTATTCCATCCAATCCTATATCCTATCCTCTATCATATCCTATCCTCTATCCTATCCTATCCTCTATCCTATCCAATCCTATCCTCTATCCTATCCTATCCTCTATCCTATCCTATCCTCTATCGTATCCTATCCTCTATCCTATCCTATCCTCTATCCTATCCTATCCTCTATCCTATCCTATCCGCTATCCTACCCAATCCTATATCCTATTCTCTATTCTATCCTATCCTCTATCCTATCCTATCCTCTATCCTATCCTATCCTCTATCCTATCCTATTCTCTATCCTATCCTATCCTCTATCCTATCCTATCCTCTATCCTATCCTATCCTCTCTCCTATTCTATCCTCTATCCTATCCAATCCTATATCGTATCCTCTATCCTATAATATCCTCTATCCTATCCTATCCACTATCCTATCCTATCCTCTATCCTATCCTATCCTCTATCCTATCGTATCCTCTATCCTATCCTACCGTTTATCCTATCCTATCCTCTATCCTATCCTATTCTCTATCCTATCCTATCCTCTATCCTATCCTATCCTCTATCGTATATTATCCTCTATCCTATCCTATTCTCTATCCTATCCTATCCTCTATCCTATCCTATTCTCCATCCGATCCTATCCTCTATCCTATCTTATCCTCTATCCTATCCTATCCTCTATCCTATCCTATCCTCTATCCTATCCTATCCTATCCTCTATCTTATCCTATCCTCTATCATATCCTATCCTCTATCCTATCCTATCGTTTATCCTATCCTATCCTCTATCGTATCCTATTCTCTATCCTATCCTATTCTCTATCCTATCCTATCCTCTATCCTATCCTATCCTCTATCCTATCCTATCCTCTATCCTATCCTATCCTCTATCCTATCCTATCCTCTATCCTATCCTATCCTCTATCCTATCCTATCCTCTATCCTATCCTATCCTCTATCCTATCCTATCCTCTATCATATCCTATCCTCTATCCTATCCAATCCTATATCCTATTCTCTATCCTATCCTATCCTCTATGATATCCTATCCTCTATCCTAACCTATTCTCTATCCTATCCTATCCTCTATCCTATCCTCTATCCTATCCTCTATCCTATCCTCTATCCTCTATCCTATCCTATCGTTTATCCTATCCTATCCTCTATCCTATCCTATCCTCTAACATATCCTATCCGCTATCCTATCCTATCCTCTATCCTATTCTATCCTCTATCCTATCCAATCCTATATCCTATTCTCTATCCTATCCTGTCCTCTATTCTATCCTATCCTCTATCCTATCCTATCCTCTATCCTATCATATCCTCTATCCTATCCTATCCCCTATCCTATCCTATCCTCTATCCTATCCTATCCTCTATCCTATCCTATTCTCTATCCTATCCTATCCTCTATCCTATGCTATCCTCTATCGTATCCTATCCTTTATCCTATCCTATCCTCTATCCTATCCTATCCGCTATCCTATCCAATCCTATATCCTATTCTCTATCCTATCCTATCCTCTATGATATCCTATCCTCTATCCTATACTATCCTCTATCCTATCCTATCCTCTATCCTATCCTATCCTCTATCCTATCCTATCCTCTATCCTATCCTATTCTCTATCCTATCCTATCCTCTATCCTATCCTATTCTCTATCCTATCCTATCCTCTATCCTATCCTATCCTGTATCCTATCCTATCCTCTATCCTATCCTATCCTCTATCCTATTCTATCCTCTATCCTATCCAATCCTATATCCTATTCTCTATCCTATCCTATCCTCTATGATATCCTATCCTCTATCCTAACCTATTCTCTATCCTATCCTATCCTCCATCCTATCCTATCCTATCCTCTATCCTATCCTATCCTCTATCCTATCATATCCTCTATCCTATCCTATCCCCTATCCTATCCTATCCTCTATCCTATCCTATCCTCTATCCTATCCTATCCTCTATCCTATCCTATTCTCTATCCTATCCTATCCTCTATCCTATGCTATCCTCTATCGTATCCTATCCTCTATCCTATCCTATCCTCTATCCTATCCTATCCTCTATCCTATCCAATCCTCTATCCTATCCTATCCTCTATCCTATCCTATCCTCTATCCTATCCTATCCTCTATCCTATCCTATCCTCTATCCTATTCTATCCTCTATCCTATCCAATCCTATATCCTATTCTCTATCCTATCCTATCCTCTATGATATCCTATCCTCTATCCTAACCTATTCTCTATCCTATCCTATCCTCTATCCTATCCTATCCTCTATCCTATCCTATCCTCTATCCTATCCTATCCTCTATCCTATCCTATCCTCTATCCTATCCTATCCTCTATCCTATCCTATCCACTATCCTATCCTATCCTCTATCCTATCCTATCCTCTATCCTATCCTATCCTATCCTATCCTCTATCCTATCCTATCCTCTATCCTATCCTATCCTCTATCCTATACTATCCGCTATCCTATCCAATCCTATATCCTATTCTCTATCCTATCCTATCCTCTATGATATCCTATCCTCTATCCTAACCTATTCTCGATCCTATCCTATCCTCTATCCTATCCTATCCTATCCTCTATCCTATCCTCTATCCTATCCAATCCTATATCCTATTCTCCATCCTATCCTATCCTCTACCCTATCCTATCCTCTATCAGATCCTATCCTCTATCCCATCCTATCCTCTATCCTATCGTATCCTATCCTCTATCCTATCCTATCCTCTATCCTATCGTATCCTCTATCCTATCGTATCCTCTATCCTATCCTATCGTTTATCCTATCCTATGCTCTATCCTATCCTATTCTCTATCCTATCCTATCCTCTATCCTATGCTATCCTCTATCGTATCCTATCCTCTATCCTATCCTATCCTCTATCCTATCCTATCCTCTATCCTATCCAATCCTCTATCCTATCCTATCCTCTATCCTATCCTATCCTCTATCCTATCCTATCCTCTATCCTATCCTATCCTCTATCCTATTCTATCCTCTATCCTATCCAATCCTATATCCTATTCTCTATCCTATCCTATCCTCTATGATATCCTATCCTCTATCCTAACCTATTCTCTATCCTATCCTATCCTCTATCCTATCCTATCCTCTATCCTATCCTATCCTCTATCCTATCCTATCCTCTATCCTATCCTATCCTGTATCCTATCCTATCCTCTATCCTATCCTATCCACTATCCTATCCTATCCTCTATCCTATCCTATCATCTATCCTATCCTATCCTATCCTATCCTCTATCCTATCCTATCCTCTATCCTATCCTATCCTCTATCCTATACTATCCGCTATCCTATCCAATCCTATATCCTATTCTCTATCCTATCCTATCCTCTATGATATCCTATCCTCTATCCTAACCTATTCTCGATCCTATCCTATCCTCTATCCTATCCTATCCTATCCTCTATCCTATCCAATCCTATATCCTATTCTCCATCCTATCCTATCCTCTACCCTATCCTATCCTCTATCAGATCCTATCCTCTATCCTATCCTATCCTCTATCCTATCGTATCCTATCCTCTATCCTATCCTATCCTCTATCCTATCGTATCCTCTATCCTATCGTATCCTCTATCCTATCCTATCGTTTATCCTATCCTATGCTCTATCCTATCCTATTCTCTATCCTATCCTATCCTCTATCCTATCCTCTATTCTATCCAATCCTATATCCTATCCTCTATCATATCCTATCCTCTATCCTATCCTATCCTCTATCCTATCCCATCCTATCCTATCCTCTATCCTATCCTATCCTCTATCCTATCCTATCCTCTATCGTATCCTATCCTCTATCCTATCCTATCCTCTATCCTATCCTATCCTATCCGCTATCCTATCCAATCCTATATCCTATTCTCTATTCTATCCTATCCTCTATCCTATCCTATCCTCTATCCTATCCTATCCTCTATCCTATCCTATTCTCTATCCTATCCTATCCTCTATCCTATCCTATCCTCTATCCTATCCTATCCTCTCTCCTATTCTATCCTCTATCCTATCCAATCCTATATCGTATCCTCTATCCTATCCTATCCTCTATCCTATCCTATCCACTATCCTATCCTATCCTCTATCCTATCCTATCCTCTATCCTATCGTATCCTCTATCCTATCCTACCGTTTATCCTATCCTATCCTCTATCCTATCCTATTCTCTATCCTATCCTATCCTCTATCCTATCCTATCCTCTATCGTATATTATCCTCTATCCTATCCTATTCTCTATCCTATCCTATCCTCTATCCTATCCTATTCTCCATCCGATCCTATCCTCTATCCTATCTTATCCTCTATCCTATCCTATCCTCTATCCTATCCTATCCTCTATCCTATCCTATCCTATCCTCTATCTTATCCTATCCTCTATCATATCCTATCCTCTATCCTATCCTATCGTTTATCCTATCCTATCCTCTATCCTATCCTATCCTCTATCCTATCCTATTCTCTATCCTATCCTATCCTCTATCCTATCCTATCCTCTATCCTATCCTATCCTCTATCATATCCTATCCTCTATCCTATCCAATCCTATATCCTATTCTCTATCCTATCCTATCCTCTATGATATCCTATCCTCTATCCTAACCTATTCTCTATCCTATCCTATCCTCTATCCTATCCAATCCTATCCTCTATCCTATCCTCTATCCTATCCTATCCTCTATCCTATCCTATCGTTTATCCTATCCTATCCTCTATCCTATCCTATCCTCTAACATATCCTATCCGCTATCCTATCCTATCCTCTATCCTATTCTATCCTCTATCCTATCCAATCCTATATCCTATTCTCTATCCTATCCTATCCTCTATTCTATCCTATCCTCTATCCTATCCTATCCTCTATCCTATCATATCCTCTATCCTATCCTATCCCCTATCATATCCTATCCTCTATCCTATCCTATCCTCTATCCTATCCTATCCTCTATCCTATTCTATCCTCTATCCTATCCAATCCTATATCCTATTCTCTATCCTATCCTATCCTCTATTCTATCCTATCCTCTATCCTATCCTATCCTCTATCCTATCATATCCTCTATCCTATCCTATCCACTATCCTATCCTATCCTCTATCCTATCCTATCCTCTATCCTATCGTATCCTCTATCCTATCCTACCGTTTATCCTATCCTATCCTCTATCCTATCCTATTCTCTATCCTATCCTATCCTCTATCCTATCCTATCCTCTATCGTATATTATCCTCTATCCTATCCTATTCTCTATCCTATCCTATCCTCTATCCTATCCTATTCTCCATCCGATCCTATCCTCTATCCTATCTTATCCTCTATCCTATCCTATCCTCTATCCTATCCTATCCTTTATCCTATCCTATCCTATCCTCTATCTTATCCTATCCTCTATCATATCCTATCCTCTATCCTATCCTATCGTTTATCCTATCCTATCCTCTATCCTATCCTATCCTCTATCCTATCCTATTCTCTATCCTATCCTATCCTCTATCCTATCCTATCCGCTATCCTATCCAATCCTATATCCTATTCTCTATTCTATCCTATCCTCTATCCTATCCTATCCTCTATCCTATCCTATCCTCTATCCTATCCTATTCTCTATCCTATCCTATCCTCTATCCTATCCTATCCTCTATCCTATCCTATCCTCTCTCCTATTCTATCCTCTATCCTGTCCAATCCTATATCGTATCCTCTATCCTATCCTATCCTCTATCCTATCCTATCCTATCCACTATCCTATCCTATCCTCTATCCTATCCTATCCTCTATCCTATCGTATCCTCTATCCTATCCTACCGTTTATCCTATCCTATCCTCTATCCTATCCTATTCTCTATCCTATCCTATCCTCTATCCTATCCTATCCTCTATCGTATCCTATCCTTTATCCTATCCTATCCTCTATCCTATCCTATCCGCTATCCTATCCAATCCTATATCCTATTCTCTATCCTATCCTATCCTCTATGATATCCTATCCTCTATCCTATACTATCCTCTATCGTATCCTATCCTCTATCCTATCCTATCCTCTATCCTATCCTATCCTCTATCCTATCCTATTCTCTATCCTATCCTATCCTCTATCCTATCCTATTCTCTATCCTATCCTAATCTCTATCCTATCCTATCCTGTATCCTATCCTATCCTCTATCCTATCCTATCCTCTATCCTATTCTATCCTCTATCCTATCCAATCCTATATCCTATTCTCTATCCTATCCTATCCTCTATGATATCCTATCCTCTATCCTAAGCTATTCTCTATCCTATCCTATCCTCCATCCTATCCTATCCTATCCTCTATCCTATCCTATCCTCTATCCTATCATATCCTCTATCCTATCCTATCCCCTATCCTATCCTATCCTCTATCCTATCCTATCCTCTATCCTATCCTATCCTCTATCCTATCCTATTCTCTATCCTATCCTATCCTCTATCCTGTGCTATCCTCTATCGTATCCTATCCTCTATCCTATCCTATCCTCTATCCTATCCTATCCTCTAACCTATCCAATCCTCTATCCTATCCTATCCTCTATCCTATCCTATCCTCTATCCTATCCTATCCTCTATCCTATCCTATCCTCTATCCTATACTATCCGCTATCCTATCCAATCCTATATCCTATTCTCTATCCTATCCTATCCTCTATGATATCCTATCCTCTATCCTAACCTATTCTCGATCCTATCCTATCCTCTATCCTATCCTATCCTATCCTCTATCCTATCCTCTATCCTATACAATCCTATATCCTATTCTCCATCCTATCCTATCCTCTACACTATCCTATCCTCTATCAGATCCTATCCTCTATCCTATCCTATCCTCTATCCTATCGTATCCTATCCTCTATCCTATCCTATCCTCTATCCTATCGTATCCTCTATCCTATCGTATCCTCTATCCTATCCTATCGTTTATCCTATCCTATGCTCTATCCTATCCTATTCTCTATCCTATCCTATCCTCTATCCTATCCTCTATTCTATCCAATCCTATATCCTATCCTCTATCATATCCTATCCTCTATCCTATCATATCCTCTATCCTATCCTATCCTATCCTCTATCCTATCCTATCCTCTATCCTATCCTATCCTCTATCGTATCCTATCCTCTATCCTATCCTATCCTCTATCCTATCCTATCCTCTATCCTATCCTATCCGCTATCCTATCCAATCCTATATCCTATTCTCTATTCTATCCTATCCTCTATCCTATCCTATCCTCTATCCTATCCTATTCTCTATCCTATCCTATCCTCTATCCTATCCTATCCTCTATCCTATCCTATCCTCTCTCCTATTCTATCCTCTATCCTATCCAATCCTATATCGTATCCTCTATCCTATCCTATCCTCTATCCTATCCTATCCACTATCCTATCCTATCCTCTATCGTATCCTATCCTCTATCCTATCGTATCCTCTATCCTATCCTACCGTTTATCCTATCCTATCCTCTATCCTATCCTATTCTCTATCCTATCCTATCCTCTATCCTATCCTATCCTCTATCGTATATTATCCTCTATCCTATCCTATTCTCTATCCTATCCTATCCTCTATCCTATCCTATTCTCCATCCGATCCTATCCTCTATCCTATCTTATCCTCTATCCTATCCTATCCTCTATCCTATCCTATCCTCTATCCTATCCTATCCTATCCTCTATCTTATCCTATCCTCTATCATATCCTATCCTCTATCCTATCCTATCGTTTATCCTATCCTATCCTCTATCCTATCCTATCCTCTATCCTATCCTATTCTCTATCCTATCCTATCCTCTATCCTATCCTATCCTCTATCCTATCCTATCCTCTATCCTATCCTATCCTCTATCCTATCCTATCCTCTATCATATCCTATCCTCTATCCTATCCAATCCTATATCCTATTCTCTATCCTATCCTATCCTCTATGATATCCTATCCTCTATCCTAACCTATTCTCTATCCTATCCTATCCTCTATCCTATCCAATCCTATCCTCTATCCTATCCTCTATCCTATCCTATCCTCTATCCTATCCTATCGTTTATCCTATCCTATCCTCTATCCTATCCTATCCTCTAACATATCCTATCCGCTATCCTATCCTATCCTCTATCCTATTCTATCCTCTATCCTATCCAATCCTATATCCTATTCTATCCTCTATTCTATCCTATCCTCTATCCTATCCTATCCTCTATCCTATCATATCCTCTATCCTATCCTATCCCCTATCCTATCCTATCCTCTATCCTATCCTACCCTCTATCCTATCCTATTCTCTATCCTATCCTATCCTCTATCCTATGCTATCCTCTATCCTATCCAATTATATATCCTATTCTCTATCCTATCCTATCCTCTATCCTATCCTCTATTCCATCCAATCCTATATCCTATCCTCTATCATATCCTATCCTCTATCCTATCCTATCCTCTATCCTATCCTATCCTATCCTCTATCCTATCCTATCCTCTATCCTATCCTATACTCTATCGTATCCTATCCTCTATCCTATCCTATCCACTATCCTATCCTATCCCCTATCCTATCCTATCCTCTATCCTATCGTATCCTCTATCCTATCCTACCGTTTATCCTATCCTATCCTCTATCCTATCCTATTCTCTATCCTATCCTATCCTCTATCCTATCCTATCCTCTATCGTATATTATCCTCTATCCTATCCTATTCTCTATCCTATCCTATCCTCTATCCTATCCTATTCTCCATCCGATCCTATCCTCTATCCTATCTTATCCTCTATCCTATCCTATCCTCTATCCTATCCTATCCTCTATCCTATCCTATCCTATCCTCTATCTTATCCTATCCTCTATCATATCCTATCCTCTATCCTATCCTATCGTTTATCCTATCCTATCCTCTATCCTATCCTATCCTCTATCCTATCCTATTCTCTATCCTATCCTATCCTCTATCCTATCCTATCCTCTATCCTATCCTATCCTCTATCCTATCCTATCCTCTATTATATCCTATCCTCTATCCTATCCTATCCTCTATCATATCCTATCCTCTATCCTATCCAATCCTATATCCTATTCTCTATCCTATCCTATCCTCTATGATATCCTATCCTCTATCCTAACCTATTCTCTATCCTATCCTATCCTCTATCCTATCCTCTATCCTATCCTATCCTCTATCCTATCCTATCGTTTATCCTATCCTATCCTCTATCCTATCCTATCCTCTAACATATCCTATCCGCTATCCTATCCTATCCTCTATCCTATTCTATCCTCTACCCTATCCAATCCTATATCCTATTCTCTATCCTATCCTATCCTCTATTCTATCCTATCTTCTATCCTATCCTATCCTCTATCCTATCATATCCTCTATCCTATCCTATCCCCTATCCTATCCTATCCTCTATCCTATCCTATCCTCTATCCTATCCTATTCTCTATCCTATCCTATCCTCTATCCTATGCTATCCTCTATCCTATCCAATCCTATATCCTATTCTCTATCCTAGCCTATCCTCTATCCTATCCTCTATTCCATCCAATCCTATATCCTATCCTCTATCATATCCTATCCTCTATCCTATCCTATCCGCTATCCTATCCAATCCTATCCTCTATCCTATCCTATCCTCTATCCTATCCTATCCTCTATCGTATCCTATCCTCTATCCTATCCTATCCTCTATCCTATCCTATCCTCTATCCTATCCTATCCGCTATCCTATCCAATCCTATATCCTATTCTCTATTCTATCCTATCCTCTATCCTATCCTATCCTCTATCCTATCCTATCCTCTATCCTATCCTATTCTCTATCCTATCCTATCCTCTATCCTATCCTATCCTCTATCCTATCCTATCCTCTCTCCTATTCTATCCTCTATCCTATCCAATCCTATATCGTATCCTCTATCCTATCCTATCCTCTATCCTATCCTATCCACTATCCTATCCTATCCTCTATCCTATCCTATCCTCTATCCTATCGTATCCTCTATCCTATCCTACCGTTTATCCTATCCTATCCTCTATCCTATCCTATTCTCTATCCTATCCTATCCTCTATCCTATCCTATCCTCTATCGTATATTATCCTCTATCCTATCCTATTCTCTATCCTATCCTATCCTCTATCCTATCCTATTCTATCCTCTATCCTATCCAATCCTATATCGTATCCTCTATCCTATCCTATCCTCTATCCTATCCTATCCACTATCCTATCCTATCCTCTATCGTATCCTATCCTCTATCCTATCGTATCCTCTATCCTATCCTACCGTTTATCCTATCCTATCCTCTATCCTATCCTATTCTCTATCCTATCCTATCCTCTATCCTATCCTATCCTCTATCGTATATTATCCTCTATCCTATCCTATTCTCTATCCTATCCTATCCTCTATCCTATCCTATTCTCCATCCGATCCTATCCTCTATCCTATCTTATCCTCTATCCTATCCTATCCTCTATCCTATCCTATCCTCTATCCTATCCTATCCTATCCTCTATCTTATCCTATCCTCTATCATATCCTATCCTCTATCCTATCCTATCGTTTATCCTATCCTATCCTCTATCCTATCCTATCCTCTATCCTATCCTATTCTCTATCCTATCCTATCCTCTATCCTATCCTATCCTCTATCCTATCCTATCCTCTATCCTATCCTATCCTCTATCATATCCTATCCTCTATCCTATCCAATCCTATATCCTATTCTCTATCCTATCCTATCCTCTATGATATCCTATCCTCTATCCTAACCTATTCTCTATCCTATCCTATCCTCTATCCTATCCAATCCTATCCTCTATCCTATCCTCTATCCTATCCTATCCTCTATCCTATCCTATCGTTTATCCTATCCTATCCTCTATCCTATCCTATCCTCTAACATATCCTATCCGCTATCCTATCCTATCCTCTATCCTATTCTATCCTCTATCCTATCCAATCCTATATCCTATTCTATCCTCTATTCTATCCTATCCTCTATCCTATCCTATCCTCTATCCTATCATATCCTCTATCCTATCCTATCCCCTATCCTATCCTATCCTCTATCCTATCCTACCCTCTATCCTATCCTATTCTCTATCCTATCCTATCCTCTATCCTATGCTATCCTCTATCCTATCCAATTATATATCCTATTCTCTATCCTATCCTATCCTCTATCCTATCCTCTATTCCATCCAATCCTATATCCTATCCTCTATCATATCCTATCCTCTATCCTATCCTATCCTCTATCCTATCCTATCCTATCCTCTATCCTATCCTATCCTCTATCCTATCCTATACTCTATCGTATCCTATCCTCTATCCTATCCTATCCTCTATCCTATCCTATCCTCTATCCTATCCTATCCGCTATCCTATCCAATCCTATATCCTATTCTCTATTCTATCCTATCCTCTATCCTATCCTATCCTCTATCCTATCCTATCCTCTATCCTATCCTATTCTCTATCCTATCCTATCCTCTATCCTATCCTATCCTCTATCCTATCCTATCCTCTCTCCTATTCTATCCTCTATCCTATCCAATCCTATATCGTATCCTCTATCCTATCCTATCCTCTATCCTATCCTATCCACTATCCTATCCTATCCCCTATCCTATCCTATCCTCTATCCTATCGTATCCTCTATCCTATCCTACCGTTTATCCTATCCTATCCTCTATCCTATCCTATTCTCTATCCTATCCTATCCTCTATCCTATCCTATCCTCTATCGTATATTATCCTCTATCCTATCCTATTCTCTATCCTATCCTATCCTCTATCCTATCCTATTCTCCATCCGATCCTATCCTCTATCCTATCTTATCCTCTATCCTATCCTATCCTCTATCCTATCCTATCCTCTATCCTATCCTATCCTATCCTCTATCTTATCCTATCCTCTATCATATCCTATCCTCTATCCTATCCTATCGTTTATCCTATCCTATCCTCTATCCTATCCTATCCTCTATCCTATCCTATTCTCTATCCTATCCTATCCTCTATCCTATCCTATCCTCTATCCTATCCTATCCTCTATCCTATCCTATCCTCTATTATATCCTATCCTCTATCCTATCCTATCCTCTATCATATCCTATCCTCTATCCTATCCAATCCTATATCCTATTCTCTATCCTATCCTATCCTCTATGATATCCTATCCTCTATCCTAACCTATTCTCTATCCTATCCTATCCTCTATCCTATCCTCTATCCTATCCTATCCTCTATCCTATCCTATCGTTTATCCTATCCTATCCTCTATCCTATCCTATCCTCTAACATATCCTATCCGCTATCCTATCCTATCCTCTATCCTATTCTATCCTCTATCCTATCCAATCCTATTCTATCCTCTATCCTATCCAATCCTATATCCTATTCTCTATCCTATCCTATCCTCTATTCTATCCTATCCTCTATCCTATCCTATCCTCTATCCTATCATATCCTCTATCCTATCCTATCCCCTATCCTATCCTATCCTCTATCCTATCCTATCCTCTATCCTATCCTATTCTCTATCCTATCCTATCCTCTATCCTATGCTATCCTCTATCCTATCCAATCCTATATCCTATTCTCTATCCTATCCTATCCTCTATTCTATCCTATCCTCTATCCTATCCTATCCTCTATCCTATCATATCCTCTATCCTATCGTATCCCCTATCCTATCCTATCCTTTATCCTATCCTATCCTCTATCCTATCCTATCCGCTATCCTATCCAATACTATATCCTATTCTCTATCCTATCCTATCCTCTATGATATCCTATCCTCTATCCTATACTATCCTCTATCCTATCCTATCCTCTATCCTATCCTATCCTCTATCCTATCCTATCCTCTATCCTATCCTATTCTCTATCCTATCCTATCCTCTATCCTATCCTATTCTCTATCCTATCCTATCCTCTATCCTATCCTATCCTCTATCCTATCCTATTCTCCATCCTATCCTATCCTCTATCCTATCCTATCCTCTATCCTATCCTATCCTCTATCCTATCCTATCCTCTATCCTATCCTATCCTATCCTATCCTCTATCCTATCCTATCCTCTACCATATCCTATCCTCTATCCTATCCTATCGTTTATCCTATCCTATCCTCTATCCTATCCTATCCTCTATCCTATCCTATCCTCTATCCTATCCTATCCAATCCTCTATCCTATCCTATCCTCTATCCTATCCTATCCTCTATCCTATCCTATCCTCTATCCTATCCTATCCTCTATCCTATTCTATCCTCTATCCTATCCAATCCTATATCCTATTCTCTATCCTATCCTATCATCTATGATATCCTATCCTCTATCCTAACCTATTCTCTATCCTATCCTATCCTCCATCCTATCCTATCCTATCCTCTATCCTATCCTATCCTCTATCCTATCATATCCTCTATCCTATCCTATCCCCTATCCTATCCTATCCTCTATCCTATCGTATCCTCTATCCTATCCTATTCTCTATCCTATCCTATCCTCTATCCTATCCTATCCTCTATCCTATCCTATTCTCCATCCTATCCTATCCTCTATCCTATCCTATCCTCTATCCTATCCTATCCTCTATCCTATCCTATTCTCTATCCTATCTTATCCTCTATCCTATCCTATCCTCTATCCTATCCTATCCTCTATCCTATCCTATCCTCTATCCTATCCTATCCTCTATCCTATCCTATCCTCTATCCTATCTTATCCACTATCCTATCCTATCCTCTATCCTATCCTATCCTCTATCCTATCCTATCCTATCCTATCCTCTATCCTATCCTATCCTCTATCCTATCCTATCCTATCCTATCCTCTATCCTATCCTATCCTCTATCCTATCCTATCCTATCCTCTATCCTATCCTCTATCCTATCCAATCCTATATCCTATTCTCCATACTATCCTATCCTCTATCCTATCCTATCCTCTATCATATCCTATCCTCTATCCTATCCAATCCTATATCCTATTCTCTATCCTATCCTATCCTCTATGATATCCTATCCTCTATTCTAACCTATTCTCTATCCTATCCTATCCTCTATCCTATCCTATCCTATCCTCTATCCTATCCTCTATCCTATCCTCTATCCTATCCTATCCTATCGTTTATCCTATCCTATACTCTATCCTATCCTATCCTCTAACATATCCTATCCGCTATCCTATCCTATCCTCTATCCTATTCTATCCTCTATCCTATCCAATCCTATATCCTATTCTCTATCCTATCCTATCTGCTATTCTATCCTATCCTCTATCCTATCCTATCCTCTATCCTATCATATCCTCTATCCTATCCTATCCCCTATCCTATCCTATCCTCTATCCTATCCTATCCTCTATCCTATCCTATCCTCTATCCTATCCTATCCTCTATCCTATCCTATTCTCTATCCTATCCTATCCTCTATCCTATGCTATCCTCTATCGTATCCTATCCTTTATCCTATCCTATCCTCTATCCTATCCTATCCGCTATCCTATCCAATCCTATATCCTATTCTCTATCCTATCCTATCCTCTATGATATCCTATCCTCTATCCTATACTATCCTCTATCCTATCCTATCCTCTATCCTATCCTATCCTCTATCCTATCCTATCCTCTATCCTATCCTATCCTCTATCCTATCCTATCCTCTATCCTATCGTATCCTATCCTCTATCCTATCCTATCCTCTATCCTATCGTATCCTCTATCCTATCGTATCCTCTATCCTATCCTATCGTTTATCCTATCCTATCCTCTATCCTATCCTATTCTCTATCCTATCCTATCCTCTATCCTATCCTATCCTCTATCCTATCCTATCCTCTATCGTATATTATCCTCTATCCTATCCTATTCTCTATCCTATCCTATTCTCTATCCTATCCTATCCTCTATCCTATCCTATTCTCCATCCGATCCTATCCTCTATCCTATCTTATCCTCTATCCTATTCTATCCTCTATCCTATCCTATCCTCTATCCTATCCTATCCTATCCTATCCTATCCTCTATCCTATCCTATCCTCTATCCTATCCTATCCTATCCTATCCTATCCTCTATCCTATCCTATCCTCTATCCTATCCTATCCTCTATCGTATATTATCCTCTATCCTATCCTATTCTCTATCCTATCCTATTCTCTATCCTATCCTATCCTCTATCCTATCCTATTCTCCATCCGATCCTATCCTCTATCATATCCTATCCTCTATCCTATCCTATCGTTTATCCTATCCTATCCTCTATCCTATCCTATCCTCTAACATATCCTATCCGCTATCCTATCCTATCCTCTATCCTATTCTATCCTCTATCCTATCCAATCCTATATCCTATACTCTATCCTATCCTATCCTCTATTCTATCCTATCCTCTATCCTATCCTATCCTCTATCCTATCATATCCTCTATCCTATCCTATTCTCTATCCTATCCTATCCTCTATCCTATCCTATTCTCTATCCTATCCTATCCTCTATCCTATGCTATCCTCTATCCTATCCTATTCTCCATCCTATCCTATCCTCTATCCTATCCTATCCTCTATCCTATCCTATCCTCTATCCTATCCTATCCTCTATCCTATCCTATCCTATCCTCTATCCTATCCTATCCTCTATCATATCCTATCCTCTATCCTATCCTATCGTTTATCCTATCCTATCCTCTATCCTATCCTATCCTCTATCGTATATTATCCTCTATCCTATCCTATTCTCTATCCTATCCTATCCTCTATCCTATCCTATTCTCCATCCGATCCTATCCTCTATCCTATCTTATCCTCTATCCTATCCTATCCTCTATCCTATCCTATCCTCTATCCTATCCTATCCTCTCCTCTATCTTATCCTATCCTCTATCCTATCCTATCGTTTATCCTATCCTATCCTCTATCCTATCCTATCCTCTAACATATCCTATCCGCTATCCTATCCTATCCTCTATCCAATTCTATCCTCTATCCTATCCAATCCTATATCCTATTCTCTATCCTATCCTATCCTCTATCCTATCCTATTCTCCATCCGATCCTATCCTCTATCCTATCTTATCCTCTATCCTATCCTATCCTCTATCCTATCCTATCCTCTATCCTATCCTATCCCCTATCCTATCCTATCCTCTATCCTATCCTATCCTCTATCCTATCCTATCCTCTATCCTATCCTATCCTCTATCCTATCCTATTCTCTATCCTATCCTATCCTCTATCCTATGCTATCCTCTATCGTATCCTATCCTTTATCCTATCCTATCCTCTATCCTATCCTATCCGCTATCCTATCCAATCCTATATCCTATTCTCTATCCTATCCTATCCTCTATGATATCCTATCCTCTATCCTATACTATCCTCTATCCTATCCTATCCTCTATCCTATCCTATCCTCTATCCTATCCTATCCTCTATCCTATCCTATTCTCTATCCTATCCTATCCTCTATCCTATCCTATTCTCTACCCTATCCTATCCTCTATCCTATCCTATCCTCTATCCTATCCTATTCTCTATCCTATCCTATCCTCTCTCCTATCCTATCCTCTATCCTATCCTATCCTCTATCCTATCCTATCCTCTATCCTATCCTATCCTATCCTCTATCCTATCCTATCCTCTATCATATCCTATCCTCTATCCTATCCTATCGTTTATCCTATCCTATCCTCTATCCTATCCTATCCTCTATCCTATCCTATCCTCTATCCTATCCTATCCTCTATCCTATCCAATCCTCTATCCTATCCTATCCTCTATCCTATCCTATCCTCTATCCTATCCTATCCTCTATCCTATCCTATCCTCTATCCTATTCTATCCTCTATCCTATCCAATCCTATATCCTATTCTCTATCCTATCCTATCCTCTATGATATCCTATATTCTATCCTAACCTATTCTCTATCCTATCCTATCCTCCATCCTATCCTATCATATCCTCTATCCTATCCTATCCCCTATCCTATCCTATCCTCTATCCTATCCTATCCTCTATCCTATCCTATCCTCTATCCTATCCTATCCTCTATCCTATCCTATTCTCTATCCTATCCTATCCTCTATCCTATGCTATCCTCTATCGTATCCTATCCTCTATCCTATCCTATCCTCTATCCTATCCTATCCTCTATCCTATCCAATCCTCTATCCTATCCTATCCTCTATCCTATCCTATCCTCTATCCTATCCTATCCTCTATCCTATCCTATCCTCTATCCTATTCTATCCTCTATCCTATCCAATCCTATATCCTATTCTCTATCCTATCCTATCCTCTATGATATCCTATCCTATATCCTAACCTATTCTCTATCCTATCCTATCCTCTATCCTATCCTATCCTCTATCCTATCCTATCCTCTATCCTATCCTATCCTCTATCCTATCCTATCCTCTATCCTATCCTCTCCTCTGTCCTATCCTATCCACTATCCTATCCTATCCTCTATCCTATCCTATCCTCTATCCTATCCTATCCTATCCTATCCTCTATCCTATCCTATCCTCTATCCTATCCTATCCTCTATCCTATCCTATCCTCTATCCTATCCTATCCTATCCTCTATCCTATCCTCTATCCTATCCAATCCTATATCCTATTCTCCATCCTATCCTATCCTCTATCCTATCCTATCCTCTATCAGATCCTATCCTCTATCCTATCCTATCCTCTATCCTATCGTATCCTATCCTCTATCCTATCGTATCCTCTATCCTATCGTATCCTCTATCCTATCGTATCCTCTATCCTATCCTATCGTTTATCCTATCCTATGCTCTATCCTATCCTATTCTCTATCCTATCCTATCCTCTATCCTATCCTCTATTCTATCCAATCCTATATCCTATCCTCTATCATATCCTATCCTCTATCCTATCCAATCCTATATCCTATCCTCTATCATATCCTATCCTCTATCCTATCCTATCCTATCCTCTATCCTATCCTATCCTCTATCCTATCCTATCCTCTATCGTATCCTATCCTCTATCCTATCCTATCCTCTATCCTATCCTATCCTCTATCCTATCCTATCCGCTATCCTATCCAATCCTATATCCTATTCTCTATTCTATCCTATCCTCTATCCTATCCTATCCTCTATCCTATCCTATCCTCTATCCTATCCTATTCTCTATCCTATCCTATCCTCTATCCTATCCTATCCTCTATCCTATCCTATCCTCTCTCCTATTCTATCCTCTATCCTATCCAATCCTATATCGTATCCTCTATCCTATCCTATCCTCTATCCTATCCTATCCACTATCCTATCCTATCCTCTATCCTATCCTATCCTCTATCCTATCGTATCCTCTATCCTATCCTATCGTTTATCCTATCCAATCCTCTATCCTATCCTATTCTCTATCCTATCCTATCCTCTATCCTATCCTATCCTCTATCCTATCCTATCCTCTATCCTATCCTATCCTCTATCGTATATTATCCTCTATCCTATCCTATTCTCTATCCTATCCTATTCTCTATCCTATCCTATCCTCTATCCTATCCTATTCTCCATCCGATCCTATCCTCTATCCTATCTTATCCTCTATCCTATCCTATCCTCTATCCTATCCTATCCTCTATCCTATCCTATCCTATCCTCTATCTTATCCTATCCTCTATCATATCCTATCCTCTATCCTATCCTATCGTTTATCCTATCCTATCCTCAATCGTATCCTATTCTCTATCCTATCCTATTCTCTATCCTATCCTATCCTCTATCCTATCGTATCCTCTATCCTATCCTATCGTTTATCCTATCCAATCCTCTATCCTATCCTATTCTCTATCCTATCCTATCCTCTATCCTATCCTATCCTCTATCCTATCCTATCCTCTATCGTATATTATCCTCTATCCTATCCTATTCTCTATCCTATCCTATTCTCTATCCTATCCTATCCTCTATCCTATCCTATCCTATCCTCTATCCTATCCTATCCTCTATCCTATCCAATCCTCTATCCTATCCTATCCTCTATCCTATCCTATCCTCTATCCTATCCTATCCTCTATCCTATCCTATCCTCTATCCTATTCTATCCTCTATCCTATCCAATCCTATATCCTATTCTCTATCCTATCCTATCCTCTATGATATCCTATCCTATATCCTAACCTATTCTCTATCCTATCCTATCCTCTATCCTATCCTATCCTCTATCCTATCCTATCCTCTATCCTATCCTATCCTCTATCCTATCCTATCCTCTATCCTATCCTCTCCTCTGTCCTATCCTATCCACTATCCTATCCTATCCTCTATCCTATCCTATCCTCTATCCTATCCTATCCTATCCTATCCTCTATCCTATCCTATCCTCTATCCTATCCTATCCTCTATCCTATCCTATCCTCTATCCTATCCTATCCTATCCTCTATCCTATCCTCTATCCTATCCAATCCTATATCCTATTCTCCATCCTATCCTATCCTCTATCCTATCCTATCCTCTATCAGATCCTATCCTCTATCCTATCCTATCCTCTATCCTATCGTATCCTATCCTCTATCCTATCCTATCCTCTATCCTATCGTATCCTCTATCCTATCGTATCCTCTATCCTATCCTATCGTTTATCCTATCCTATGCTCTATCCTATCCTATTCTCTATCCTATCCTATCCTCTATCCTATCCTCTATTCTATCCAATCCTATATCCTATCCTCTATCATATCCTATCCTCTATCCTATCCAATCCTATATCCTATCCTCTATCATATCCTATCCTCTATCCTATCCTATCCTCTATCCTATCCTATCCTATCCTCTATCCTATCCTATCCTCTATCCTATCCTATCCTCTATCGTATCCTATCCTCTATCCTATCCTATCCTCTATCCTATCCTATCCTCTATCCTATCCTATCCGCTATCCTATCCAATCCTATATCCTATTCTCTATTCTATCCTATCCTCTATCCTATCCTATCCTCTATCCTATCCTATCCTCTATCCTATCCTATTCTCTATCCTATCCTATCCTCTATCCTATCCTATCCTCTATCCTATCCTATCCTCTCTCCTATTCTATCCTCTATCCTATCCAATCCTATATCGTATCCTCTATCCTATCCTATCCTCTATCCTATCCTATCCACTATCCTATCCTATCCTCTATCCTATCCTATCCTCTATCCTATCGTATCCTCTATCCTATCCTATCGTTTATCCTATCCAATCCTCTATCCTATCCTATTCTCTATCCTATCCTATCCTCTATCCTATCCTATCCTCTATCCTATCCTATCCTCTATCCTATCCTATCCTCTATCGTATATTATCCTCTATCCTATCCTATTCTCTATCCTATCCTATTCTCTATCCTATCCTATCCTCTATCCTATCCTATTCTCCATCCGATCCTATCCTCTATCCTATCTTATCCTCTATCCTATCCTATCCTCTATCCTATCCTATCCTCTATCCTATCCTATCCTATCCTCTATCTTATCCTATCCTCTATCATATCCTATCCTCTATCCTATCCTATCGTTTATCCTATCCTATCCTCAATCGTATCCTATTCTCTATCCTATCCTATTCTCTATCCTATCCTATCCTCTATCCTATCCTATTCTCCATCCGATCCTATCCTCTATCCTATCTTATCCTCTATCCTATCCTATCCTCTATCCTATCCTATCCTCTATCCTATCCTATCCTATCCTCTATCCTATCCTATCCTCTATCCTATCCTATCCTCTATCCTATCCTATCCGCTATCCTATCCAATCCTATATCCTATTCTCTATTCTATCCTATCCTCTATCCTATCCTATCCTCTATCCTATCCTATCCTCTATCCTATCCTATTCTCTATCCTATCCTATCCTCTATCCTATCCTATCCTCTATCCTATCCTATCCTCTCTCCTATTCTATCCTCTATCCTATCCAATCCTATATCGTATCCTCTATCCTATCCTATCCTCTATCCTATCCTATCCACTATCCTATCCTATCCTCTATCCTATCCTATCCTCTATCCTATCGTATCCTCTATCCTATCCTATCGTTTATCCTATCCAATCCTCTATCCTATCCTATTCTCTATCCTATCCTATCCTCTATCCTATCCTATCCTCTATCCTATCCTATCCTCTATCGTATATTATCCTCTATCCTATCCTATTCTCTATCCTATCCTATCCTCTATCCTATCCTATTCTCCATCCGATCCTATCCTCTATCCTATCCTATCCTCTATCCTATCCTATCCTATCCTCTATCTTATCCTATCCTCTATCATATCCTATCCTCTATCCTATCCTATCGTTTATCCTATCCTATCCTCTATCGTATCCTATTCTCTATCCTATCCTATTCTCTATCCTATCCTATCCTCTATCCTATCCTATTCTCCATCCGATCCTATCCTCTATCCTATCTTATCCTCTATCCTATCCTATCCTCTATCCTATCCTATCCTCTATCCTATCCTATCCTATCCTCTATCTTATCCTATCCTCTATCATATCCTATCCTCTATCCTATCCTATCGTTTATCCTATCCTATCCTCTATCCTATCCTATCCTCTATCCTATCCTATTCTCTATCCTATCCTATCCTCTATCCTATCCTATCCTCTATCCTATCCTATCCTCTATCCTATCCTATCCTCTATCCTATCCTATCCTCTATCCTATCCTATCCTCTATCCTATCCTATCCTCTATCCTATCCTATCCTCTATCATATCCTATCCTCTATCCTATCCAATCCTATATCCTATTCTCTATCCTATCCTATCCTCTATGATATCCTATCCTCTATCCTAACCTATTCTCTATCCTATCCTATCCTCTATCCTATCCTCTATCCTATCCTCTATCCTATCCTCTATCCTCTATCCTATCCTATCGTTTATCCTATCCTATCCTCTATCCTATCCTATCCTCTAACATATCCTATCCGCTATCCTATCCTATCCTCTATCCTATTCTATCCTCTATCCTATCCAATCCTATATCCTATTCTCTATCCTATCCTGTCCTCTATTCTATCCTATCCTCTATCCTATCCTATCCTCTATCCTATCATATCCTCTATCCTATCCTATCCCCTATCCTATCCTATCCTCTATCCTATCCTATCCTCTATCCTATCCTATTCTCTATCCTATCCTATCCTCTATCCTATGCTATCCTCTATCGTATCCTATCCTTTATCCTATCCTATCCTCTATCCTATCCTATCCGCTATCCTATCCAATCCTATATCCTATTCTCTATCCTATCCTATCCTCTATGATATCCTATCCTCTATCCTATACTATCCTCTATCCTATCCTATCCTCTATCCTATCCTATCCTCTATCCTATCCTATCCTCTATCCTATCCTATCCTCTATCCTATCTTATCCTCTATCCTATCCTATCCTCTATCCTATCCTATCCTCTATCCTATCCTATCCTATCCTCTATCCTATCCTATCCTCTATCCTATCCTATCCTATCCTCTATCCTATCCTCTATCCTATCCAATCCTATATCCTATTCTCCATCCTATCCTATCCTCTATCCTATCCTATCCTCTATCAGATCCTATCCTCTATCCTATCCTATCCTCTATCCTATCGTATCCTATCCTCTATCCTATCCTATCCTCTATCCTATCGTATCCTCTATCCTATCGTATCCTCTATCCTATCCTATCGTTTATCCTATCCTATGCTCTATCCTATCCTATTCTCTATCCTATCCTATCCTCTATCCTATCCTCTATTCTATCCAATCCTATATCCTATCCTCTATCATATCCTATCCTCTATCCTATCCAATCCTATATCCTATCCTCTATCATATCCTATCCTCTATCCTATCCTATCCTATCCTCTATCCTATCCTATCCTCTATCCTATCCTATCCTCTATCGTATCCTATCCTCTATCCTATCCTATCCTCTATCCTATCCTATCCTCTATCCTATCCTATCCGCTATCCTATCCAATCCTATATCCTATTCTCTATTCTATCCTATCCTCTATCCTATCCTATCCTCTATCCTATCCTATCCTCTATCCTATCCTATTCTCTATCCTATCCTATCCTCTATCCTATCCTATCCTCTATCCTATCCTATCCTCTCTCCTATTCTATCCTCTATCCTATCCAATCCTATATCGTATCCTCTATCCTATCCTATCCTCTATCCTATCCTATCCACTATCCTATCCTATCCTCTATCCTATCCTATCCTCTATCCTATCGTATCCTCTATCCTATCCTATCGTTTATCCTATCCAATCCTCTATCCTATCCTATTCTCTATCCTATCCTATCCTCTATCCTATCCTATCCTCTATCCTATCCTATCCTCTATCCTATCCTATCCTCTATCGTATATTATCCTCTATCCTATCCTATTCTCTATCCTATCCTATTCTCTATCCTATCCTATCCTCTATCCTATCCTATTCTCCATCCGATCCTATCCTCTATCCTATCTTATCCTCTATCCTATCCTATCCTCTATCCTATCCTATCCTCTATCCTATCCTATCCTATCCTCTATCTTATCCTATCCTCTATCATATCCTATCCTCTATCCTATCCTATCGTTTATCCTATCCTATCCTCAATCGTATCCTATTCTCTATCCTATCCTATTCTCTATCCTATCCTATCCTCTATCCTATCCTATTCTCCATCCGATCCTATCCTCTATCCTATCCTATCCTCTATCCTATCCTATCCTCTATCCTATCCTATCCTCTATCCTATCCTATCCGCTATCCTATCCAATCCTATATCCTATTCTCTATTCTATCCTATCCTCTATCCTATCCTATCCTCTATCCTATCCTATCCTCTATCCTATCCTATTCTCTATCCTATCCTATCCTCTATCCTATCCTATCCTCTATCCTATCCTATCCTCTCTCCTATTCTATCGTCTATCCTATCCAATCCTATATCGTATCCTCTATCCTATCCTATCCTCTATCCTATCCTATCCACTATCCTATCCTATCCTCTATCCTATCCTATCCTCTATCCTATCGTATCCTCTATCCTATCCTATCGTTTATCCTATCCAATCCTCTATCCTATCCTATTCTCTATCCTATCCTATCCTCTATCCTATCCTATCCTCTATCCTATCCTATCCTCTATCGTATATTATCCTCTATCCTATCCTATTCTCTATCCTATCCTATCCTCTATCCTATCCTATTCTCCATCCGATCCTATCCTCTATCCTATCTTATCCTCTATCCTATCCTATCCTCTATCCTATCCTATCCTCTATCCTATCCTATCCTATCCTCTATCTTATCCTATCCTCTATCATATCCTATCCTCTATCCTATCCTATCGTTTATCCTATCCTATCCTCTATCGTATCCTATTCTCTATCCTATCCTATTCTCTATCCTATCCTATCCTCTATCCTATCCTATTCTCCATCCGATCCTATCCTCTATCCTATCTTATCCTCTATCCTATCCTATCCTCTATCCTATCCTATCCTCTATCCTATCCTATCCTATCCTCTATCTTATCCTATCCTCTATCATATCCTATCCTCTATCCTATCCTATCGTTTATCCTATCCTATCCTCTATCCTATCCTATCCTCTATCCTATCCTATTCTCTATCCTATCCTATCCTCTATCCTATCCTATCCTCTATCCTATCCTATCCTCTATCCTATCCTATCCTCTATCCTATCCTATCCTCTATCCTATCCTATCCTCTATCCTATCCTATCCTCTATCCTATCCTATCCTCTATCATATCCTATCCTCTATCCTATCCAATCCTATATCCTATTCTCTATCCTATCCTATCCTCTATGATATCCTATCCTCTATCCTAACCTATTCTCTATCCTATCCTATCCTCTATCCTATCCTCTATCCTATCCTCTATCCTATCCTCTATCCTCTATCCTATCCTATCGTTTATCCTATCCTATCCTCTATCCTATCCTATCCTCTAACATATCCTATCCGCTATCCTATCCTATCCTCTATCATATCCTATCCTCTATCCTATCCTATCGTTTATCCTATCCTATCCTCAATCGTATCCTATTCTCTATCCTATCCTATTCTCTATCCTATCCTATCCTCTATCCTATCCTATTCTCCATCCGATCCTATCCTCTATCCTATCCTATCCTCTATCCTATCCTATCCTCTATCCTATCCTATCCTCTATCCTATCCTATCCGCTATCCTATCCAATCCTATATCCTATTCTCTATCCTATCCTGTCCTCTATTCTATCCTATCCTCTATCCTATCCTATCCTCTATCCTATCATATCCTCTATCCTATCCTATCCCCTATCCTATCCTATCCTCTATCCTATCCTATCCTCTATCCTATCCTATTCTCTATCCTATCCTATCCTCTATCCTATGCTATCCTCTATCGTATCCTATCCTTTATCCTATCCTATCCTCTATCCTATCCTATCCGCTATCCTATCCAATCCTATATCCTATTCTCTATCCCATCCTATCCTCTATGATATCCTATCCTCTATCCTATACTATCCTCTATCCTATCCTATCCTCTATCCTATCCTATCCTCTATCCTATCCTATCCTCTATCCTATCCTATTCTCTATCCTATCCTATCCTCTATCCTATCCTATTCTCTATCCTATCCTATCCTCTATCCTATCCTATCCTGTATCCTATCCTATCCTCTATCCTATCCTATCCTCTATCCTATTCTATCCTCTATCCTATCCAATCCTATATCCTATTCTCTATCCTATCCTATCCTCTATGATATCCTATCCTCTATCCTAACCTATTCTCTATCCTATCCTATCCTCCATCCTATCCTATCCTATCCTCTATCCTATCCTATCGTCTATCCTATCATATCCTCTATCCTATCCTATCCCCTATCCTATCCTATCCTCTATCCTATCCTATCCTCTATCCTATCCTATCCTCTATCCTATCCTATTCTCTATCCTATCCTATCCTCTATCCTATGCTATCCTCTATCGTATCCTATCCTCTATCCTATCCTATCCTCTATCCTATCCTATCCTCTATCCTATCCAATCCTCTATCCTATCCTATCCTCTATCCTATCCTATCCTCTATCCTATCCTATTCTCCATCCGATCCTATCCTCTATCCTATCTTATCCTCTATCCTATCCTATCCTCTATCCTATCCTATCCTCTATCCTATCCTATCCTATCCTCTATCTTATCCTATCCTCTATCATATCCTATCCTCTATCCTATCCTATCGTTTATCCTATCCTATCCTCAATCGTATCCTATTCTCTATCCTATCCTATTCTCTATCCTATCCTATCCTCTATCCTATCCTATTCTCCATCCGATCCTATCCTCTATCCTATCTTATCCTCTATCCTATCCTATCCTCTATCCTATCCTATCCTCTATCCTATCCTATCCTATCCTCTATCCTATCCTATCCTCTGTCCTATCCTATCCTCTATCCTATCCTATCCGCTATCCTATCCAATCCTATATCCTATTCTCTATTCTATCCTATCCTCTATCCTATCCTATCCTCTATCCTATCCTATCCTCTATCCTATCCTATTCTCTATCCTATCCTATCCTCTATCCTATCCTATCCTCTATCCTATCCTATCCTCTCTCCTATTCTATCCTCTATCCTATCCAATCCTATATCGTATCCTCTATCCTATCCTATCCTCTATCCTATCCTATCCACTATCCTATCCTATCCTCTATCCTATCCTATCCTCTATCCTATCGTATCCTCTATCCTATCCTATCGTTTATCTTATCCAATCCTCTATCCTATCCTATTCTCTATCCTATCCTATCCTCTATCCTATCCTATCCTCTATCCTATCCTATCCTCTATCGTATATTATCCTCTATCCTATCCTATTCTCTATCCTATCCTATTCTCTATCCTATCCTATCCTCTATCCTATCCTATTCTCCATCCGATCCTATCCTCTATCCTATCTTATCCTCTATCCTATCCTATCCTCTATCCTATCCTATCCTCTATCCTATCCTATCCTATCCTCTATCTTATCCTATCCTCTATCATATCCTATCCTCTATCCTATCCTATCGTTTATCCTATCCTATCCTCTATCGTATCCTATTCTCTATCCTATCCTATTCTCTATCCTATCCTATCCTCTATCCTATCCTATTCTCCATCCGATCCTATCCTCTATCCTATCTTATCCTCTATCCTATCCTATCCTCTATCCTATCCTATCCTCTATCCTATCCTATCCTATCCTCTATCTTATCCTATCCTCTATCATATCCTATCCTCTATCCTATCCTATCGTTTATCCTATCCTATCCTCTATCCTATCCTATCCTCTATCCTATCCTATTCTCTATCCTATCCTATCCTCTATCCTATCCTATCCTCTATCCTATCCTATCCTCTATCCTATCCTATCCTCTATCCTATCCTATCCTCTATCCTATCCTATCCTCTATCCTATCCTATCCTCTATCCTATCCTATCCTCTATCATATCCTATCCTCTATCCTATCCAATCCTATATCCTATTCTCTATCCTATCCTATCCTCTATGATATCCTATCCTCTATCCTAACCTATTCTCTATCCTATCCTATCCTCTATCCTATCCTCTATCCTATCCTCTATCCTATCCTCTATCCTCTATCCTATCCTATCGTTTATCCTATCCTATCCTCTATCCTATCCTATCCTCTAACATATCCTATCCGCTATCCTATCCTATCCTCTATCCTATTCTATCCTCTATCCTATCCAATCCTATATCCTATTCTCTATCCTATCCTGTCCTCTATTCTATCCTATCCTCTATCCTATCCTATCCTCTATCCTATCATATCCTCTATCCTATCCTATCCCCTATCCTATCCTATCCTCTATCCTATCCTATCCTCTATCCTATCCTATTCTCTATCCTATCCTATCCTCTATCCTATGCTATCCTCTATCGTATCCTATCCTTTATCCTATCCTATCCTCTATCCTATCCTATCCGCTATCCTATCCAATCCTATATCCTATTCTCTATCCTATCCTATCCTCTATGATATCCTATCCTCTATCCTATACTATCCTCTATCCTATCCTATCCTCTATCCTATCCTATCCTCTATCCTATCCTATCCTCTATCCTATCCTATTCTCTATCCTATCCTATCCTCTATCCTATCCTATTCTCTATCCTATCCTATCCTCTATCCTATCCTATCCTGTATCCTATCCTATCCTCTATCCTATCCTATCCTCTATCCTATTCTATCCTCTATCCTATCCAATCCTATATCCTATTCTCTATCCTATCCTATCCTCTATGATATCCTATCCTCTATCCTAACCTATTCTCTATCCTATCCTATCCTCCATCCTATCCTATCCTATCCTCTATCCTATCCTATCGTCTATCCTATCATATCCTCTATCCTATCCTATCCCCTATCCTATCCTATCCTCTATCCTATCCTATCCTCTATCCTATCCTATCCTCTATCCTATCCTATTCTCTATCCTATCCTATCCTCTATCCTATGCTATCCTCTATCGTATCCTATCCTCTATCCTATCCTATCCTCTATCCTATCCTATCCTCTATCCTATCCAATCCTCTATCCTATCCTATCCTCTATCCTATCCTATCCTCTATCCTATCCTATCCTCTATCCTATCCTATCCTCTATCCTATTCTATCCTCTATCCTATCCAATCCTATATCCTATTCTCTATCCTATCCTATCCTCTATGATATCCTATCCTCTATCCTAACCTATTCTCTATCCTATCCTATCCTCTATCCTATCCTATCCTCTATCCTATCCTATCCTCTATCCTATCCTATCCTCTATCCTATCCTATCCTCTATCCTATCCTATCCTCTATCCTATCCTATCCACTATCCTATCCTATCCTCTATCCTATCCTATCCTCTATCCTATCCTATCCTATCCTATCCTCTATCCTATCCTATCCTATCCTATCCTCTATCCTATCCTATCCTCTATCCTATCCTATCCTCTATCCTATACTATCCGCTATCCTATCCAATCCTATATCCTATTCTCTATCCTATCCTATCCTCTATGATATCCTATCCTCTATCCTAACCTATTCTCGATCCTATCCTATCATCTATCCTATCCTATCCTCTATCCTATCCTATCCACTATCCTATCCTATCCTCTATCCTATCCTATCCTCTATCCTATCGTATCCTCTATCCTATCCTATCGTTTATCTTATCCAATCCTCTATCCTATCCTATTCTCTATCCTATCCTATCCTCTATCCTATCCTATCCTCTATCCTATCCTATCCTCTATCGTATATTATCCTCTATCCTATCCTATTCTCTATCCTATCCTATTCTCTATCCTATCCTATCCTCTATCCTATCCTATTCTCCATCCGATCCTATCCTCTATCCTATCTTATCCTCTATCCTATCCTATCCTCTATCCTATCCTATCCTCTATCCTATCCTATCCTATCCTCTATCTTATCCTATCCTCTATCATATCCTATCCTCTATCCTATCCTATCGTTTATCCTATCCTATCCTCTATCGTATCCTATTCTCTATCCTATCCTATTCTCTATCCTATCCTATCCTCTATCCTATCCTATTCTCCATCCGATCCTATCCTCTATCCTATCTTATCCTCTATCCTATCCTATCCTCTATCCTATCCTATCCTCTATCCTATCCTATCCTATCCTCTATCTTATCCTATCCTCTATCATATCCTATCCTCTATCCTATCCTATCGTTTATCCTATCCTATCCTCTATCCTATCCTATCCTCTATCCTATCCTATTCTCTATCCTATCCTATCCTCTATCCTATCCTATCCTCTATCCTATCCTATCCTCTATCCTATCCTATCCTCTATCCTATCCTATCCTCTATCCTATCCTATCCTCTATCCTATCCTATCCTCTATCCTATCCTATCCTCTATCATATCCTATCCTCTATCCTATCCAATCCTATATCCTATTCTCTATCCTATCCTATCCTCTATGATATCCTATCCTCTATCCTAACCTATTCTCTATCCTATCCTATCCTCTATCCTATCCTCTATCCTATCCTCTATCCTATCCTCTATCCTCTATCCTATCCTATCGTTTATCCTATCCTATCCTCTATCCTATCCTATCCTCTAACATATCCTATCCGCTATCCTATCCTATCCTCTATCCTATTCTATCCTCTATCCTATCCAATCCTATATCCTATTCTCTATCCTATCCTGTCCTCTATTCTATCCTATCCTCTATCCTATCCTATCCTCTATCCTATCATATCCTCTATCCTATCCTATCCCCTATCCTATCCTATCCTCTATCCTATCCTATCCTCTATCCTATCCTATTCTCTATCCTATCCTATCCTCTATCCTATGCTATCCTCTATCGTATCCTATCCTTTATCCTATCCTATCCTCTATCCTATCCTATCCGCTATCCTATCCAATCCTATATCCTATTCTCTATCCTATCCTATCCTCTATGATATCCTATCCTCTATCCTATACTATCCTCTATCCTATCCTATCCTCTATCCTATCCTATCCTCTATCCTATCCTATCCTCTATCCTATCCTATTCTCTATCCTATCCTATCCTCTATCCTATCCTATTCTCTATCCTATCCTATCCTCTATCCTATCCTATCCTGTATCCTATCCTATCCTCTATCCTATCCTATCCTCTATCCTATTCTATCCTCTATCCTATCCAATCCTATATCCTATTCTCTATCCTATCCTATCCTCTATGATATCCTATCCTCTATCCTAACCTATTCTCTATCCTATCCTATCCTCCATCCTATCCTATCCTATCCTCTATCCTATCCTATCGTCTATCCTATCATATCCTCTATCCTATCCTATCCCCTATCCTATCCTATCCTCTATCCTATCCTATCCTCTATCCTATCCTATCCTCTATCCTATCCTATTCTCTATCCTATCCTATCCTCTATCCTATGCTATCCTCTATCGTATCCTATCCTCTATCCTATCCTATCCTCTATCCTATCCTATCCTCTATCCTATCCAATCCTCTATCCTATCCTATCCTCTATCCTATCCTATCCTCTATCCTATCCTATCCTCTATCCTATCCTATCCTCTATCCTATTCTATCCTCTATCCTATCCAATCCTATATCCTATTCTCTATCCTATCCTATCCTCTATGATATCCTATCCTCTATCCTAACCTATTCTCTATCCTATCCTATCCTCTATCCTATCCTATCCTCTATCCTATCCTATCCTCTATCCTATCCTATCCTCTATCCTATCCTATCCTCTATCCTATCCTATCCTCTATCCTATCCTATCCACTATCCTATCCTATCCTCTATCCTATCCTATCCTCTATCCTATCCTATCCTATCCTATCCTCTATCCTATCCTATCCTATCCTATCCTCTATCCTATCCTATCCTCTATCCTATCCTATCCTCTATCCTATACTATCCGCTATCCTATCCAATCCTATATCCTATTCTCTATCCTATCCTATCCTCTATGATATCCTATCCTCTATCCTAACCTATTCTCGATCCTATCCTATCATCTATCCTATCCTATCCTATCCTCTATCCTATCCTCTATCCTATCCAATCCTATATCCTATTCTCCATCCTATCCTATCCTCTACCCTATCCTATCCTCTATCAGATCCTATCCTCTATCCTATCCTATCCTCTATCCTATCATATCCTATCCTCTATCCTATCCTATCCTCTATCCTATCGTATCCTCTATCCTATCGTATCCTCTATCCTATCCTATCGTTTATCCTATCCTATGCTCTATCCTATCCTATTCTCTATCCTATCCTATCCTCTATCCTATGCTATCCTCTATCGTATCCTATCCTCTATCCTATCCTATCCTCTACCCTATCCTATCCTCTATCAGATCCTATCCTCTATCCTATCCTATCCTCTATCCTATCGTATCCTATCCTCTATCCTATCCTATCCTCTATCCTATCGTATCCTCTATCCTATCGTATCCTCTATCCTATCCTATCGTTTATCCTATCCTATGCTCTATCCTATCCTATTCTCTATCCTATCCTATCCTCTATCCTATCCTCTATTCTATCCAATCCTATATCCTATCCTCTATCATATCCTATCCTCTATCCTATCCTATCCTCTATCCTATCCTATCCTATCCTCTATCCTATCCTATCCTCTATCCTATCCTATCCTCTATCGTATCCTATCCTCTATCCTATCCTATCCTCTATCCTATCCTATCCTATCCGCTATCCTATCCAATCCTATATCCTATTCTCTATTCTATCCTATCCTATCCTCTATCCTATCGTATCCTCTATCCTATCCTATCCTATCCTATCCTCTATCCTATCCTATCCTCTATCCTATCCTATCCTCTATCCTATACTATCCGCTATCCTATCCAATCCTATATCCTATTCTCTATCCTATCCTATCCTCTATGATATCCTATCCTCTATCCTAACCTATTCTCGATCCTATCCTATCCTCTATCCTATCCTATCCTATCCTCTATCCTATCCTCTATCCTATCCAATCCTATATCCTATTCTCCATCCTATCCTATCCTCTACCCTATCCTATCCTCTATCAGATCCTATCCTCTATCCTATCCTATCCTCTATCCTATCGTATCCTATCCTCTATCCTATCCTATCCTCTATCCTATCGTATCCTCTATCCTATCGTATCCTCTATCCTATCCTATCGTTTATCCTATCCTATGCTCTATCCTATCCTATTCTCTATCCTATCCTATCCTCTATCCTATGCTATCCTCTATCGTATCCTATCCTCTATCCTATCCTATCCTCTATCCTATCCTATCCTCTATCCTATCCAATCCTCTATCCTATCCTATCCTCTATCCTATCCTATCCTCTATCCTATCCTATCCTCTATCCTATCCTATCCTCTATCCTATTCTATCCTCTATCCTATCCAATCCTATATCCTATTCTCTATCCTATCCTACCCTCTATGATATCCTATCCTCTATCCTAACCTATTCTCTATCCTATCCTATCCTCTATCCTATCCTCTATTCTATCCAATCCTATATCCTATCCTCTATCATATCCTATCCTCTATCCTATCCTATCCTCTATCCTATCCTATCCTATCCTCTATCCTATCCTATCCTCTATCCTATCCTATCCTCTATCGTATCCTATCCTCTATCCTATCCTATCCTCTATCCTATCCTATCCTATCCGCTATCCTATCCAATCCTATATCCTATTCTCTATTCTATCCTATCCTCTATCCTATCCTATCCTCTATCCTATCCTATCCTCTATCCTATCCTATTCTCTATCCTATCCTATCCTCTATCCTATCCTATCCTCTATCCTATCCTATCCTCTCTCCTATTCTATCCTCTATCCTATCCAATCCTATATCGTATCCTCTATCCTATCCTATCCTCTATCCTATCCTATCCACTATCCTATCCTATCCTCTATCCTATCCTATCCTCTATCCTATCCTACCGTTTATCCTATCCTATCCTCTATCCTATCCTATTCTCTATCCTATCCTATCCTCTATCCTATCCTATCCTCTATCGTATATTATCCTCTATCCTATCCTATTCTCTATCCTATTCTATCCTCTATCCTATCCTATTCTCCATCCGATCCTATTCTCTATCCTATCCTATCCTCTATCCTATCCTATTCTCCATCCGATCCTATCCTCTATCCTATCTTATCCTCTATCCTATCCTATCCTCTATCCTATCCTATCCTCTATCCTATCCTATCCTATCCTCTATCTTATCCTATCCTCTATCCTATCCTATCCTCTATCATATCCTATCCTCTATCCTATCCAATCCTATATCCTATTCTCTATCCTATCCTATCCTCTATGATATCCTATCCTCTATCCTAACCTATTCTCTATCCTATCCTATCCTCTATCCTATCCAATCCTATCCTCTATCATATCCTCTATCCTATCCTATCCCCTATCCTATCCTATCCTCTATCCTATCCTATCCTCTATCCTATCCTATTCTCTATCCTATCCTATCCTCTATCCTATCCTATCCTCTATCCTATCCTATTCTCCATCCTATCCTATCCTCTATCCTATCCTATCCTCTATCCTATCCTATCCTCTATCCTATCCTATTCTCTATCCTATCTTATCCTCTATCCTATCCTATCCTCTATCCTATCCTATCCTCTATCCTATCCTATCCTCTATCCTATCCTATCCTCTATCCTATCCTATCCTCTATCCTATCTTATCCACTATCCTATCCTATCCTCTATCCTATCCTATCCTCTATCCTATCCTATCCTATCCTATCCTCTATCCTATCCTATCCTCTATCCTATCCTATCCTATCCTATCCTCTATCCTATCCTATCCTCTATCCTATCCTATCCTATCCTCTATCCTATCCTCTATCCTATCCAATCCTATATCCTATTCTCCATACTATCCTATCCTCTATCCTATCCTATCCTCTATCAGATCCTATCCTCTATCCTATCCTATCCTCTATCCTATCCTATCCTCTATCCTATCCTATTCTCTATCCTATCCTATCTTTCTATCCTATCCTATCCTCTATCCTATCCTATCCTCTCTCCTATTCTATCCTCTATCCTATCCAATCCTATATCGTATCCTCTATCCTATCCTATCCTCTATCCTATCCTATCCACTATCCTATCCTATCCTCTATCCTATCCTATCCTCTATCCTATCGTATCCTCTATCCTATCCTATCGTTTATCCTATCCTATCCTCTATCCTATCCTATTCTCTATCCTATCCTATCCTCTATCCTATCCTATCCTCAATCCTATCCTATCCTCTATCGTATATTATCCTCTATCCTATCCTATTCTCTATCCTATCCTATTCTCTATCCTATCCTACCCTCTATCCTATCCTATTCTCCATCCGATCCTATCCTCTATCCTATCTTATCCTCTATCCTATCCTATCCTCTATCCTATCCTATCCTCTATCCTATCCTATCCTATCCTCTATCTTATCGTATCCTCTATCATATCCTATCCTCTATCCTATCCTATCGTTGATCCTATCCTATCCTCTATCCTATCCTATCCTCTATCCTATCGTATCCTCTATCATATCCTATCCTCTATCCTATCCAATCCTATATCCTATTCTCTATCCTATCCTATCCTCTATGATATCCTATCCTCTATTCTAACCTATTCTCTATCCTATCCTATCCTCTATCCTATCCTATCCTATCCTCTATCCTATCCTCTATCCTATCCTATCCTATCGTTTATCCTATCCTATCCTCTATCCTATCCTATCCTCTAACATATCCTATCCGCTATCCTATCCTATCCTCTATCCTATTCTATCCTCTATCCTATCCAATCCTATATCCTATTCTCTATCCTATCCTATCCGCTATTCTATCCTATCCTCTATCCTATCCTATCCTCTATCCTATCATATCCTCTATCCTATCCTATCCCCTATCCTATGCTATCCTCTATCCTATCCTATCCTCTATCCTATCCTATCCTCTATCCTATCCTATCCTCTATCCTATCCTATTCTCTATCCTATCCTATCCTCTATCCTATGCTATCCTCTATCGTATCCTATCCTTTATCCTATCCTATCCTCTATCCTATCCTATCCGCTATCCTATCCAATCCTATATCCTATTCTCTATCCTATCCTATCCTCTATGATATCCTATCCTCTATCCTATACTATCCTCTATCCTATCCTATCCTCTATCCTATCCTATCCTCTATCCTATCCTATCCTCTATCCTATCCTATTCTCCATCCTATCCTATCCTCTATCCTATCCTATCCTCTATCCTATCCTATCCTCTATCCTATCCTGTCCTCTATCCTATCCTATCCTATCCTCTATCCTATCCTATCCTCTATCATATCCTATCCTCTATCCTATCCTATCGTTTATCCTATCCTATCCTCTATCCTATCCTATCCTCTATCCTATCCTATCCTCTATCCTATCCTATCGTTTATCCTATCCTATCCTCTATCCTATCCTATCGTTTATCCTATCCTATCCTCTATCCTATCCTATCCTCTATCCTATCCAATCCTCTATCCTATCCTATCCTCTATCCTATCCTATCCTCTATCCTATCCTATCCTCTATCCTATTCTATCCTCTATCCTATCCAATCCTATATCCTATTCTCTATCCTATCCTATCCTCTATGATATCCTATCCTCTATCCTAACCTATTCTCTATCCTATCCTATCCTCCATCCTATCCTATCATATCCTCTATCCTATCCTATCCCCTATCCTATCCTATCCTCTATCCTATCCTATCCTCTATCCTATCCTATCCTCTATCCTATCCTATCCTCTATCCTATCCTATCCTCTATCCTATCATATCCTCTATCCTATCCTATTCTCTATCCTATCCTATCCTCTATCCTATCCTATTCTCTATCCTATCCTATCCTCTATCCTATGCTATCCTCTATCCTATCCTATTCTCCATCCTATCCTATCCTCTATCCTATCCTATCCTCTATCCTATCCTATCCTCTATCCTATCCTATCCTCTATCCTATCCTATCCTATCCTCTATCCTATCCTATCCTCTATCATATCCTATCCTCTATCCTATCCTATCGTTTATCCTATCCTATCCTCTATCCTATCCTATCCTCTATCCTATCCTATCCTCTATCCTATCCTATCCTCTATCCTATCCAATCCTCTATCCTATCCTATCCTCTATCCTATCCTATCCTCTATCCTATCCTATCCTCTATCCTATTCTATCCTCTATCCTATCCAATCCTATATCCTATTCTCTATCCTATCCTATCCTCTATGATATCCTATCCTCTATCCTAACCTATTCTCTATCCTATCCTATCCTCCATCCTATCCTATCATATCCTCTATCCTATCCTATCCCCTATCCTATCCTATCCTCTATCCTATCCTATCCTCTATGATATCCTATCCTCTATCCTAACCTATTCTCTATCCTATCCTATTCTCTATCCTATCTTATCCTCTATCCTATCCTATCCTCTATCCTATCCTATCCTCTATCCTATCCAATCCTCCATCCTATCCTATCCTCTATCCTATCCTATCCTCTATCCTATCCTATCCTCTATCCTATCCTATCCTCTATCCTATTCTATCCTCTATCCTATCCAATCCTATATCCTATTCTCTATCCTATCCTATCCTCTATGATATCCTATCCTCTATCCTAACCTATTCTCTATCCTATCCTATCCTCTATCCTATCCTATCCTCTATCCTATCCTATCCTCTATCCTATCCTATCCTCTATCCTATCCTATCCTCTATCCTATCATATCCTCTATCCTATCTTATCCACTATCCTATCCTATCCTCTATCCTATCCTATCCTCTATCCTATCCTATCCTATCCTATCCTCTATCCTATCCTATCCTCTATCCTATCCTATCCTATCCTATCCTCTATCCTATCCTATCCTCTATCCTATCCTATCCTATCCTCTATCCTATCCTCTATCCTATCCAATCCTATATCCTATTCTCCATCCTATCCTATCCTCTATCCTATCCTATCCTCTATCAGATCCTATCCTATCCTCTATCCTATCCTATTCTCTATCCTATCCTATCCTCTATCCTATCCTATCCTCTATCCTATCCTATCCTCTCTCCTATTCTATCCTCTATCCTATCCAATCCTATATCGTATCCTCTATCCTATCCTATCCTCTATCCTATCCTATCCACTATCCTATCCTATCCTCTATCCTATCCTATCCTCTATCCTATCGTATCCTCTATCCTATCCTATCGTTTATCCTATCCTATCCTCTATCCTATCCTATCCTCTATCCTATCCTATCCCCTATCCTATCCTATCCTCTATCCTATCCTATCCTCTATCCTATCCTATCCTCTATCCTATCCTATCCTCTATCCTCTATCCTATCCTATCCTCTATCCTATCCTATCCTCTATCGTATATTATCCTCTATCCTATCCTATTCTCTATCCTATCCTATTCTCTATCCTATCCTATCCTCTATCCTATCCTATTCTCCATCCGATCCTATCCTCTATCCTATCTTATCCTCTATCCTATCCTATCCTCTATCCTATCCTATCCTCTATCCTATCCTATCCTCTCCTCTATCTTATCCTATCCTCTATCCTATCCTATCGTTTATCCTATCCTATCCTCTATCCTATCCTATCCTCTATCCTATCCCATCCTCTATCCTATCCTATTCTCTATCCTATCCTATCCTCTATCCTATCCTATTCTCTATCCTATCCTATCCTCTATCCTATCCTATCCTCTATCCTATCCTATTCTCCATCCTATCCTATCCTCTATCCTATCCTATCCTCTATCCTATCCTATCCTCTATCCTATCCTATCCTATCCTCTATCCTATCCTATCCTCTATCATATCCTATCCTCTATCCTATCCTATCGTTTATCCTATCCTATCCTCTATCCTATCCTATCCTCTATCCTATCCTATCCTCTATCCTATCGTATCCTCTATCCTATCCTATCGTTTATCCTATCCTATGCTCTATCCTATCCTATTCTCTATCCTATCCTATCCTCTATCCTATCCTCTATTCTATCCAATCCTATATCCTATCCTCTATCATATCCTATCCTCTATCCTATCCAATCCTATATCCTATCCTCTATCATATCCTATCCTCTATCCTATCCTATCCTCTATCCTATCCTATCCTATCCTCTATCCTATCCTATCCTCTATCCTATCCTATCCTCTATCGTATCCTATCCTCTATCCTATCCTATCCTCTATCCTATCCTATCCTCTATCCTATCCTATCCGCTATCCTATCCAATCCTATATCCTATTCTCTATTCTATCCTATCCTCTATCCTATCCTATCCTCTATCCTATCCTATCCTCTATCCTATCCTATTCTCTATCCTATCCTATCCTCTATCCTATCCTATCCTCTATCCTATCCTATCCTCTCTCCTATTCTATCCTCTATCCTATCCAATCCTATATCGTATCCTCTATCCTATCCTATCCTCTATCCTATCCTATCCACTATCCTATCCTATCCTCTATCCTATCCTATCCTCTATCCTATCGTATCCTCTATCCTATCCTATCGTTTATCCTATCCAATCCTCTATCCTATCCTATTCTCTATCCTATCCTATCCTCTATCCTATCCTATCCTCTATCCTATCCCATCCTCTATCGTATATTATCCTCTATCCTATCCTATTCTCTATCCTATCCTATTCTCTATCCTATCCTATCCTCTATCCTATCCTATTCTCCATCCGATCCTATCCTCTATCCTATCTTATCCTCTATCCTATCCTATCCTCTATCCTATCCTATCCTCTATCCTATCCTATCCTATCCTCTATCTTATCCTATCCTCTATCATATCCTATCCTCTATCCTATCCTATCGTTTATCCTATCCTATCCTCTATCGTATCCTATTCTCTATCCTATCCTATTCTCTATCCTATCATATCCTGTATCCTATCCTATTCTCCATCCGATCCTATCCTCTATCCTATCTTATCCTCTATCCTATCCTATCCTCTATCCTATCCTATCCTCTATCCTATCCTATCCTATCCTCTATCCTATCCTATCCTCTATCCTATCCTATCCTCTATCCTATCCTATCCGCTATCCTATCCAATCCTATATCCTATTCTCTATTCTATCCTATCCTCTATCCTATCCTATCCTCTATCCTATCCTATCCTCTATCCTATCCTATTCTCTATCCTATCCTATCCTCTATCCTATCCTATCCTCTATCCTATCCTATCCTCTCTCCTATTCTATCCTCTATCCTATCCAATCCTATATCGTATCCTCTATCCTATCCTATCCTCTATCCTATCCTATCCACTATCCTATCCTATCCTCTATCCTATCCTATCCTCTATCCTATCGTATCCTCTATCCTATCCTATCGTTTATCCTATCCAATCCTCTATCCTATCCTATTCTCTATCCTATCCTATCCTCTATCCTATCCTATCCTCTATCCTATCCTATCCTCTATCGTATATTATCCTCTATCCTATCCTATTCTCTATCCTATCCTATTCTCTATCCTATCCTATCCTCTATCCTATCCTATTCTCCATCCGATCCTATCCTCTATCCTATCTTATCCTCTATCCTATCCTATCCTCTATCCTATCCTATCCTCTATCCTATCCTATCCTATCCTCTATCTTATCCTATCCTCTATCATATCCTATCCTCTATCCTATCCTATCGTTTATCCTATCCTATCCTCTATCGTATCCTATTCTCTATCCTATCCTATTCTCTATCCTATCCTATCCTCTATCCTATCCTATTCTCCATCCGATCCTATCCTCTATCCTATCTTATCCTCTATCCTATCCTATCCTCTATCCTATCCTATCCTCTATCCTATCCTATCCTATCCTCTATCTTATCCTATCCTCTATCATATCCTATCCTCTATCCTATCCTATCGTTTATCCTATCCTATCCTCTATCCTATCCTATCCTCTATCCTATCCTATTCTCTATCCTATCCTATCCTCTATCGTATCCTATCCTCTATCCTATCCTATCCTCTATCCTATCCTATCCTCTATCCTATCCTATCCTCTATCCTATCCTATCCTCTATCCTATCCTATCCTCTATCCTATCCTATCCTCTATCATATCCTATCCTCTATCCTATCCAATCCTATATCCTATTCTCTATCCTATCCTATCCTCTATGATATCCTATCCTCTATCCTAACCTATTCTCTATCCTATCCTATCCTCTATCCTATCCTCTATCCTATCCTCTATCCTATCCTCTATCCTATCCTCTATCCTCTATCCTATCCTATCGTTTATCCTATCCTATCCTCTATCCTATCCTATCCTCTAACATATCCTATCCGCTATCCTATCCTTTCCTCTATCCTATTCTATCCTCTATCCTATCCAATCCTATATCCTATTCTCTATCCTATCCTGTCCTCTATTCTATCCTATCCTCTATCCTATCCTATCCTCTATCCTATCATATCCTCTATCCTATCCTATCCCCTATCCTATCCTATCCTCTATCCTATCCTATCCTCTATCCTATCCTATTCTCTACCCTATCCTATCCTCTATCCTATGCTATCCTCTATCGTATCCTATCCTTTATCCTATCCTATCCTCTATCCTATCCTATCCGCTATCCTATCCAATCCTATATCCTATTCTCTATCCTATCCTATCCTCTATGATATCCTATCCTCTATCCTATACTATCCTCTATCCTATCCTATCCTCTATCCTATCCTATCCTCTATCCTATCCTATCCTCTATCCTATCCTATTCTCTATCCTATCCTATCCTCTATCCTATCCTATTCTCTATCCTATCCTATCCTCTATCCTATCCTATCCTGTATCCTATCCTATCCTCTATCCTATCCTATCCTCTATCCTATTCTATCCTCTATCCTATCCAATCCTATATCCTATTCTCTATCCTATCCTATCCTCTATGATATCCTATCCTCTATCCTAACCTATTCTCTATCCTATCCTATCCTCCATCCTATCCTATCCTATCCTCTATCCTATCCTATCGTCTATCCTATCATATCCTCTATCCTATCCTATCCCCTATCCTATCCTATCCTCTATCCTATCCTATCCTCTATCCTATCCTATCCTCTATCCTATCCTATTCTCTATCCTATCCTATCCTCTATCCTATGCTATCCTCTATCGTATCCTATCCTCTATCCTATCCTATCCTCTATCCTATCCTATCCTCTATCCTATCCAATCCTCTATCCTATCCTATCCTCTATCCTATCCTATCCTCTATCCTATCCTATCCTCTATCCTATCCTATCCTCTATCCTATTCTATCCTCTATCCTATCCAATCCTATATCCTATTCTCTATCCTATCCTATCCTCTATGATATCCTATCCTCTATCCTAACCTATTCTCTATCCTATCCTATCCTCTATCCTATCCTATCCTCTATCCTATCCTATCCTCTATCCTATCCTATCCTCTATCCTATCCTATCCTCTATCCTATCCTATCCTCTATCCTATCCTATCCACTATCCTATCCTATCCTCTATCCTATCCTATCCTCTATCCTATCCTATCCTATCCTATCCTCTATCCTATCCTATCCTATCCTATCCTCTATCCTATCCTATCCTCTATCCTATCCTATCCTCTATCCTATACTATCCGCTATCCTATCCAATCCTATATCCTATTCTCTATCCTATCCTATCCTCTATGATATCCTATCCTCTATCCTAACCTATTCTCGATCCTATCCTATCCTCTATCCTATCCTATCCTATCCTCTATCCTATCCTCTATCCTATCCTCTATCCTATCCAATCCTATATCCTATTCTCCATCCTATCCTATCCTCTACCCTATCCTATCCTCTATCAGATCCTATCCTCTATCCTATCCTATCCTCTATCCTATCATATCCTATCCTCTATCCTATCCTATCCTCTATCCTATCGTATCCTCTATCCTATCGTATCCTCTATCCTATCCTATCGTTTATCCTATCCTATGCTCTATCCTATCCTATTCTCTATCCTATCCTATCCTCTATCCTATGCTATCCTCTATCGTATCCTATCCTCTATCCTATCCTATCCTCTACCCTATCCTATCCTCTATCAGATCCTATCCTCTATCCTATCCTATCCTCTATCCTATCGTATCCTATCCTCTATCCTATCCTATCCTCTATCCTATCGTATCCTCTATCCTATCGTATCCTCTATCCTATCCTATCGTTTATCCTATCCTATGCTCTATCCTATCCTATTCTCTATCCTATCCTATCCTCTATCCTATCCTCTATTCTATCCAATCCTATATCCTATCCTCTATCATATCCTATCCTCTATCCTATCCTATCCTCTATCCTATCCTATCCTATCCTCTATCCTATCCTATCCTCTATCCTATCCTATCCTCTATCGTATCCTATCCTCTATCCTATCCTATCCTCTATCCTATCCTATCCTATCCGCTATCCTATCCAATCCTATATCCTATTCTCTATTCTATCCTATCCTATCCTCTATCCTATCGTATCCTCTATCCTATCCTATCCTATCCTATCCTCTATCCTATCCTATCCTCTATCCTATCCTATCCTCTATCCTATACTATCCGCTATCCTATCCAATCCTATATCCTATTCTCTATCCTATCCTATCCTCTATGATATCCTATCCTCTATCCTAACCTATTCTCGATCCTATCCTATCCTCTATCCTATCCTATCCTATCCTCTATCCTATCCTCTATCCTATCCAATCCTATATCCTATTCTCCATCCTATCCTATCCTCTACCCTATCCTATCCTCTATCAGATCCTATCCTCTATCCTATCCTATCCTCTATCCTATCCTATCCTCTATCCTATCCAATCCTCTATCCTATCCTATCCTCTATCCTATCCTATCCTCTATCCTATCCTATCCTCTATCCTATCCTATCCTCTATCCTATTCTATCCTCTATCCTATCCAATCCTATATCCTATTCTCTATCCTATCCTACCCTCTATGATATCCTATCCTCTATCCTATCCTATTCTCTATCCTATCCTATCCTCTATCCTATCCTATCCTCTATCCTATCCTATCCTCTATCCTATCCTATCCTCTATCCTATCCTATCCTCTATCCTATCCTATCCTCTATCCTATCCTATCCACTATCCTATCCTATCCTCTATCCTATCCTATCATCTATCCTATCCTATCCTATCCTATCCTATCCTCTATCCTATCCTATCCTCTATCCTATCCTATCCTCTATCCTATACTATCCGCTATCCTATCCAATCCTATATCCTATTCTCTATCCTATCCTATCCTCTATGATATCCTATCCTCTATCCTAACCTATTCTCGATCCTATCCTATCCTCTATCCTATCCTATCCTATCCTCTATCCTATCCTCTATCCTATCCTCTATCCTATCCAATCCTATATCCTATTCTCCATCCTATCCTATCCTCTACCCTATCCTATCCTCTATCAGATCCTATCCTCTATCCTATCCTATCCTCTATCCTATCGTATCCTATCCTCTATCCTATCCTATCCTCTATCCTATCGTATCCTCTATCCTATCGTATCCTCTATCCTATACTATCGTTTACCCTATCCTATGCTCTATCCTATCCTATTCTCTATCCTATCCTATCCTCTATCCTATCCTCTATTCTATCCAATCCTATATCCTATCCTCTATCATATCCTATCCTCTATCCTATCCTATCCTCTATCCTATCCTATCCTATCCTCTATCCTATTCTATCCTCTATCCTATCCTATCCTCTATCGTATCCTATCCTCTATCCTATCCTATCCTCTATCCTATCCTATCCTATCCGCTATCCTATCCAATCCTATATCCTATTCTCTATTCTATCCTATCCTCTATCCTATCCTATCCTCTATCCTATCCTATCCTCTATCCTATCCTATTCTCTATCCTATCCTATCCTCTATCCTATCCTATCCTCTATCCTATCCTATCCTCTCTCCTATTCTATCCTCTATCCTATCCAATCCTATATCGTATCCTCTATCCTATCCTATCCTCTATCCTATCCTATCCACTATCCTATCCTATCCTCTATCCTATCCTATCCTCTATCCTATCCTACCGTTTATCCTATCCTATCCTCTATCCTATCCTATTCTCTATCCTATCCTATCCTCTATCCTATCCTATCCTCTAACGTATATTATCCTCTATCCTATCCTATTCTCTATCCTATCCTATCCTCTATCCTATCCTATTCTCCATCCGATCCTATTCTCTATCCTATCCTATCCTCTATCCTATCCTATTCTCCATCCGATCCTATCCTCTATCCTATCTTATCCTCTATCCTATCCTATCCTCTATCCTATCCTATCCTCTATCCTATCCTATCCTATCCTCTATCTTATCCTATCCTCTATCCTATCCTATCCTCTATCATATCCTATCCTCTATCCTATCCAATCCTATATCCTATTCTCTATCCTATCCTATCCTCTATGATATCCTATCCTCTATCCTAACCTATTCTCTATCCTATCCTATCCTCTATCCTATCCAATCCTATCCTCTATCATATCCTCTATCCTATCCTATCCCCTATCCTATCCTATCCTCTATCCTATCCTATCCTCTATCCTATCCTATTCTCTATCCTATCCTATCCTCTATCCTATCCTATCCTCTATCCTATCCTATTCTCCATCCTATCCTATCCTCTATCCTATCCTATCCTCTATCCTATCCTATCCTCTATCCTATCCTATCCTCTATCCTATCCTATTCTCTATCCTATCTTATCCTCTATCCTATCCTATCCTCTATCCTATCCTATCCTCTATCCTATCCTATCCTCTATCCTATCCTATCCTCTATGCTATCCTATCCTCTATCCTATCTTATCCACTATCCTATCCTATCCTCTATCCTATCCTATCCTCTATCCTATCCTATCCTATCCTATCCTCTATCCTATCCTATCCTCTATCCTATCCTATCCTATCCTATCCTCTATCCTATCCTATCCTCTATCCTATCCTATCCTATCCTCTATCCTATCCTCTATCCTATCCAATCCTATATCCTATTCTCCATACTATCCTATCCTCTATCCTATCCTATCCTCTATCAGATCCTATCCTCTATCCTATCCTATCCTCTATCCTATCCTATCCTCTATCCTATCCTATTCTCTATCCTATCCTATCTTTCTATCCTATCCTATCCTCTATCCTATCCTATCCTCTCTCCTATTCTATCCTCTATCCTATCCAATCCTATATCGTATCCTCTATCCTATCCTATCCTCTATCCTATCCTATCCACTATCCTATCCTATCCTCTATCCTATCCTATCCTCTATCCTATCGTATCCTCTATCCTATCCTATCGTTTATCCTATCCTATCCTCTATCCTATCCTATTCTCTATCCTATCCTATCCTCTATCCTATCCTATCCTCAATCCTATCCTATCCTCTATCGTATATTATCCTCTATCCTATCCTATTCTCTATCCTATCCTATTCTCTATCCTATCCTACCCTCTATCCTATCCTATTCTCCATCCGATCCTATCCTCTATCCTATCTTATCCTCTATCCTATCCTATCCTCTATCCTATCCTATCCTCTATCCTATCCTATCCTATCCTCTATCTTATCGTATCCTCTATCATATCCTATCCTCTATCCTATCCTATCGTTGATCCTATCCTATCCTCTATCCTATCCTATCCTCTATCCTATCGTATCCTCTATCATATCCTATCCTCTATCCTATCCAATCCTATATCCTATTCTCTATCCTATCCTATCCTCTATGATATCCTATCCTCTATTCTAACCTATTCTCTATCCTATCCTATCCTCTATCCTATCCTATCCTATCCTCTATCCTATCCTCTATCCTATCCTATCCTATCGTTTATCCTATCCTATCCTCTATCCTATCCTATCCTCTAACATATCCTATCCGCTATCCTATCCTATCCTCTATCCTATTCTATCCTCTATCCTATCCAATCCTATATCCTATTCTCTATCCTATCCTATCCGCTATTCTATCCTATCCTCTATCCTATCCTATCCTCTATCCTATCATATCCTCTATCCTATCCTATCCCCTATCCTATCCTATCCTCTATCCTATCCTATCCTCTATCCTATCCTATCCTCTATCCTATCCTATCCTCTATCCTATCCTATTCTCTATCCTATCCTATCCTATTCTCTATCCTATCCTATCCTCTATCCTATGCTATCCTCTATCGTATCCTATCCTTTATCCTATCCTATCCTCTATCCTATCCTATCCGCTATCCTATCCAATCCTATATCCTATTCTCTATCCTATCCTATCCTCTATGATATCCTATCCTCTATCCTATACTATCCTCTATCCTATCCTATCCTCTATCCTATCCTATCCTCTATCCTATCCTATCCTCTATCCTATCCTATTCTCCATCCTATCCTATCCTCTATCCTATCCTATCCTCTATCCTATCCTATCCTCTATCCTATCCTGTCCTCTATCCTATCCTATCCTATCCTCTATCCTATCCTATCCTCTATCATATCCTATCCTCTATCCTATCCTATCGTTTATCCTATCCTATCCTCTATCCTATCCTATCCTCTATCCTATCCTATCCTCTATCCTATCCTATCGTTTATCCTATCCTATCCTCTATCCTATCCTATCCTCTATCCTATCGTATCCTCTATCCTATCCTATCGTTTATCCTATCCTATCCTCTATCCTATCCTATTCTCTATCCTATCCTATCCTCTATCCTATCCTATCCTCAATCCTATCCTATCCTCTATCGTATATTATCCTCTATCCTATCCTATTCTCTATCCTATCCTATTCTCTATCCTATCCTACCCTCTATCCTATCCTATTCTCCATCCGATCCTATCCTCTATCCTATCTTATCCTCTATCCTATCCTATCCTCTATCCTATCCTATCCTCTATCCTATCCTATCCTATCCTCTATCTTATCGTATCCTCTATCATATCCTATCCTCTATCCTATCCTATCGTTGATCCTATCCTATCCTCTATCCTATCCTATCCTCTATCCTATCGTATCCTCTATCATATCCTATCCTCTATCCTATCCAATCCTATATCCTATTCTCTATCCTATCCTATCCTCTATGATATCCTATCCTCTATTCTAACCTATTCTCTATCCTATCCTATCCTCTATCCTATCCTATCCTATCCTCTATCCTATCCTCTATCCTATCGTATCCTATCGTTTATCCTATCCTATCCTCTATCCTATCCTATCCTCTAACATATCCTATCCGCTATCCTATCCTATCCTCTATCCTATTCTATCCTCTATCCTATCCAATCCTATATCCTATTCTCTATCCTATCCTATCCGCTATTCTATCCTATCCTCTATCCTATCCTATCCTCTATCCTATCATATCCTCTATCCTATCCTATCCCCTATCCTATCCTATCCTCTATCCTATCCTATCCTCTATCCTATCCTATCCTCTATCCTATCCTATCCTCTATCCTATCCTATTCTCTATCCTATCCTATCCTATTCTCTATCCTATCCTATCCTCTATCCTATGCTATCCTCTATCGTATCCTATCCTTTATCCTATCCTATCCTCTATCCTATCCTATCCGCTATCCTATCCAATCCTATATCCTATTCTCTATCCTATCCTCTATGATATCCTATCCTCTATCCTATACTATCCTCTATCCTATCCTATCCTCTATCCTATCCTATCCTCTATCCTATCCTATCCTCTATCCTATCCTATTCTCCATCCTATCCTATCCTCTATCCTATCCTATCCTCTATCCTATCCTATCCTCTATCCTATCCTGTCCTCTATCCTATCCTATCCTATCCTCTATCCTATCCTATCCTCTATCATATCCTATCCTCTATCCTATCCTATCGTTTATCCTATCCTATCCTCTATCCTATCCTATCCTCTATCCTATCCTATCCTCTATCCTATCCTATCGTTTATCCTATCCTATCCTCTATCCTATCCTATCGTTTATCCTATCCTATCCTCTATCCTATCCTATCCTCTATCCTATCCAATCCTCTATCCTATCCTATCCTCTATCCTATCCTATCCTCTATCCTATCCTATCCTCTATCCTATTCTATCCTCTATCCTATCCAATCCTATATCCTATTCTCTATCCTATCCTATCCTCTATGATATCCTATCCTCTATCCTAACCTATTCTCTATCCTATCCTATCCTCCATCCTATCCTATCATATCCTCTATCCTATCCTATCCCCTATCCTATCCTATCCTCTATCCTATCCTATCCTCTATCCTATCCTATCCTCTATCCTATCCTATCCTCTATCCTATCCTATCCTCTATCCTATCCTATCCTCTATCCTATCCTATCCACTATCCTATCCTATCCTCTATCCTATCCTATCCTCTATCCTATCCTATCCTATCCTATCCTCTATCCTATCCTATCCTCTATCCTATCCTATCCTATCCTCTATCCTATCCTCTATCCTATCCAATCCTATATCCTATTCTCCATCCTATCCTCTATCCTATCCTATCCTCTATCAGATCCTATCCTCTATCCTATCCTATCCTCTATCCTATCCTATTCTCTATCCTATCCTATCCTCTATCCTATCCTATTCTCCATCCGATCCTATCCTCTATCCTATCGTATCCTCTATCCTATCGTATCCTCTATCCTATCCTATCGTTTATCCTATCCTATCCTCTATCCTATCCTATTCTCTATCCTATCCTATCCTCTATCCTATCCTATCCTCTATCCTATCCTATCCTCTATCGTATATTATCCTCTATCCTATCCTATTCTCTATCCTATCCTATTCTCTATCCTATCCTATCCTCTATCCTATCCTATTCTCCATCCGATCCTATCCTCTACCATATCCTATCCTCTATCCTATCCTATCGTTTATCCTATCCTATCCTCTATCCTATCCTATCCTCTAACATATCCTATCCGCTATCCTATCCTATCCTCTATCCTATTCTATCCTCTATCCTATCCAATCCTATATCCTATACTCTATCCTATCCTATCCTCTATTCTATCCTATCCTCTATCCTATCCTATCCTCTATCCTATCATATCCTCTATCCTATCCTATTCTCTATCCTATCCTATCCTCTATCCTATCCTATTCTCTATCCTATCCTATCCTCTATCCTATGCTATCCTCTATCCTATCCTATTCTCCATCCTATCCTATCCTCTATCCTATCCTATCCTCTATCCTATCCTATCCTCTATCCTATCCTATCCTCTATCCTATCCTATCCTATCCTCTATCCTATCCTATCCTCTATCATATCCTATCCTCTATCCTATCCTATCGTTTATCCTATCCTATCCTCTATCCTATCCTATCCTCTATCCTATCCTATCCTCTATCCTATCCTATCCTCTATCCTATCCAATCCTCTATCCTATCCTATCCTCTATCCTATCCTATCCTCTATCCTATCCTATCCTCTATCCTATTCTATCCTCTATCCTATCCAATCCTATATCCTATTCTCTATCCTATCCTATCCTCTATGATATCCTATCCTCTATCCTAACCTATTCTCTATCCTATCCTATCCTCCATCCTATCCTATCATATCTTCTATCCTATCCTATCCCCTATCCTATCCTATCCTCTATCCTATCCTATCCTCTATGATATCCTATCCTCTATCCTAACCTATTCTCTATCCTATCCTATTCTCTATCCTATCTTATCCTCTATCCTATCCTATCCTCTATCCTATCCTATCCTCTATCCTATCCAATCCTCCATCCTATCCTATCCTCTATCCTATCCTATCCTCTATCCTATCCTATCCTCTATCCTATCCTATCCTCTATCCTATTCTATCCTCTATCCTATCCAATCCTATATCCTATTCTCTATCCTATCCTATCCTCTATGATATCCTATCCTCTATCCTAACCTATTCTCTATCCTATCCTATCCTCTATCCTATCCTATCCTCTATCCTATCCTATCCTCTATCCTATCCTATCCTCTATCCTATCCTATCCTCTATCCTATCATATCCTCTATCCTATCTTATCCACTATCCTATCCTATCCTCTATCCTATCCTATCCTCTATCCTATCCTATCCTATCCTATCCTCTATCCTATCCTATCCTCTATCCTATCCTATCCTATCCTATCCTCTATCCTATCCTATCCTCTATCCTATCCTATCCTATCCTCTATCCTATCCTCTATCCTATCCAATCCTATATCCTATTCTCCATCCTATCCTATCCTCTATCCTATCCTATCCTCTATCAGATCCTATCCTATCCTCTATCCTATCCTATTCTCTATCCTATCCTATCCTCTATCCTATCCTATCCTCTATCCTATCCTATCCTCTCTCCTATTCTATCCTCTATCCTATCCAATCCTATATCGTATCCTCTATCCTATCCTATCCTCTATCCTATCCTATCCACTATCCTATCCTATCCTCTATCCTATCCTATCCTCTATCCTATCCTATCCTCTATCCTATCGTATCCTCTATCCTATCCTATCGTTTATCCTATCCTATCCTCTATCCTATCCTATCCTCTATCCTATCCTATCCCCTATCCTATCCTATCCTCTATCCTATCCTATCCTCTATCCTATCCTATCCTCTATCCTATCCTATCCTCTATCCTCTATCCTATCCTATCCTCTATCCTATCCTATCCTCTATCGTATATTATCCTCTATCCTATCCTATTCTCTATCCTATCCTATTCTCTATCCTATCCTATCCTCTATCCTATCCTATTCTCCATCCGATCCTATCCTCTATCCTATCTTATCCTCTATCCTATCCTATCCTCTATCCTATCCTATCCTCTATCCTATCCTATCCTCTCCTCTATCTTATCCTATCCTCTATCCTATCCTATCGTTTATCCTATCCTATCCTCTATCCTATCCTATCCTCTAACATATCCTATCCGCTATCCTATCCTATCCTCTATCCAATTCTATCCTCTATCCTATCCAATCCTATATCCTATTCTCTATCCTATCCTATCCTCTATCCTATCCTATTCTCCATCCGATCCTATCCTCTATCCTATCTTATCCTCTATCCTATCCTATCCTCTATCCTATCCTATCCTCTATCCTATCCTATCCCCTATCGTATCCTATCCTTTATCCTATCCTATCCTCTATCCTATCCTATCCGCTATCCTATCCAATCCTATATCCTATTCTCTATCCTATCCTATCCTCTATGATATCCTATCCTCTATCCTATACTATCCTCTATCCTATCCTATCCTCTATCCTATCCTATCCTCTATCCTATCCCATCCTCTATCCTATCCTATTCTCTATCCTATCCTATCCTCTATCCTATCCTATTCTCTATCCTATCCTATCCTCTATCCTATCCTATCCTCTATCCTATCCTATTCTCCATCCTATCCTATCCTCTATCCTATCCTATCCTCTATCCTATCCTATCCTCTATCCTATCCTATCCTCTATCCTATCCTATCCTATCCTCTATCCTATCCTATCCTCTATCATATCCTATCCTCTATCCTATCCTATCGTTTATCCTATCCTATCCTCTATCCTATCCTATCCTCTATCCTATCCTATCCTCTATCCTATCGTATCCTCTATCCTATCCTATCGTTTATCCTATCCTATGCTCTATCCTATCCTATTCTCTATCCTATCCTATCCTCTATCCTATCCTCTATTCTATCCAATCCTATATCCTATCCTCTATCATATCCTATCCTCTATCCTATCCAATCCTATATCCTATCCTCTATCATATCCTATCCTCTATCCTATCCTATCCTCTATCCTATCCTATCCTATCCTCTATCCTATCCTATCCTCTATCCTATCCTATCCTCTATCGTATCCTATCCTCCATCCTATCCTATCCTCTATCCTATCCTATCCTCTATCCTATCCTATCCGCTATCCTATCCAATCCTATATCCTATTCTCTATTCTATCCTATCCTCTATCCTATCCTATCCTCTATCCTATCCTATCCTCTATCCTATCCTATTCTCTATCCTATCCTATCCTCTATCCTATCCTATCCTCTATCCTATCCTATCCTCTCTCCTATTCTATTCTCTATCCTATCCAATCCTATATCGTATCCTCTATCCTATCCTATCCTCTATCCTATCCTATCCACTATCCTATCCTATCCTCTATCCTATCCTATCCTCTATCCTATCGTATCCTCTATCCTATCCTATCGTTTATCCTATCCAATCCTCTATCCTATCCTATTCTCTATCCTATCCTATCCTCTATCCTATCCTATCCTCTATCCTATCCTATCCTCTATCGTATATTATCCTCTATCCTATCCTATTCTCTATCCTATCCTATTCTCTATCCTATCCTATCCTCTATCCTATCCTATTCTCCATCCGATCCTATCCTCTATCCTATCTTATCCTCTATCCTATCCTATCCTCTATCCTATCCTATCCTCTATCCTATCCTATCCTATCCTCTATCTTATCCTATCCTCTATCATATCCTATCCTCTATCCTATCCTATCGTTTATCCTATCCTATCCTCTATCGTATCCTATTCTCTATCCTATCCTATTCTCTATCCTATCCTATCCTCTATCCTATCCTATTCTCCATCCGATCCTATCCTCTATCCTATCTTATCCTCTATCCTATCCTATCCTCTATCCTATCCTATCCTCTATCCTATCCTATCCTATCCTCTATCCTATCCTATCCTCTATCCTATCCTATCCTCTATCCTATCCTATCCGCTATCCTATCCAATCCTATATCCTATTCTCTATTCTATCCTATCCTCTATCCTATCCTATCCTCTATCCTATCCTATCCTCTATCCTATCCTATTCTCTATCCTATCCTATCCTCTATCCTATCCTATCCTCTATCCTATCCTATCCTCTCTCCTATTCTATCCTCTATCCTATCCAATCCTATATCGTATCCTCTATCCTATCCTATCCTCTATCCTATCCTATCCTCTATCCTATCCTATTCTCCATCCTATCCTATCCTCTATCCTATCCTATCCTCTATCCTATCCTATCCTCTATCCTATCCTGTCCTCTATCCTATCCTATCCTATCCTCTATCCTATCCTATCCTCTATCATATCCTATCCTCTATCCTATCCTATCGTTTATCCTATCCTATCCTCTATCCTATCCTATCCTCTATCCTATCCTATCCTCTATCCTATCCTATCGTTTATCCTATCCTATCCTCTATCCTATCCTATCGTTTATCCTATCCTATCCTCTATCCTATCCTATCCTCTATCCTATCCAATCCTCTATCCTATCCTATCCTCTATCCTATCCTATCCTCTATCCTATCCTATCCTCTATCCTATTCTATCCTCTATCCTATCCAATCCTATATCCTATTCTCTATCCTATCCTATCCTCTATGATATCCTATCCTCTATCCTAACCTATTCTCTATCCTATCCTATCCTCCATCCTATCCTATCATATCCTCTATCCTATCCTATCCCCTATCCTATCCTATCCTCTATCCTATCCTATCCTCTATCCTATCCTATCCTCTATCCTATCCTATCCTCTATCCTATCCTATCCTCTATCCTATCCTATCCTCTATCCTATCCTATCCACTATCCTATCCTATCCTCTATCCTATCCTATCCTCTATCCTATCCTATCCTATCCTATCCTCTATCCTATCCTATCCTCTATCCTATCCTATCCTATCCTCTATCCTATCCTCTATCCTATCCAATCCTATATCCTATTCTCCATCCTATCCTCTATCCTATCCTATCCTCTATCAGATCCTATCCTCTATCCTATCCTATCCTCTATCCTATCCTATTCTCTATCCTATCCTATCCTCTATCCTATCCTATTCTCCATCCGATCCTATCCTCTATCCTATCGTATCCTCTATCCTATCGTATCCTCTATCCTATCCTATCGTTTATCCTATCCTATCCTCTATCCTATCCTATTCTCTATCCTATCCTATCCTCTATCCTATCCTATCCTCTATCCTATCCTATCCTCTATCCTATCCTATCCTCTATCGTATATTATCCTCTATCCTATCCTATTCTCTATCCTATCCTATTCTCTATCCTATCCTATCCTCTATCCTATCCTATTCTCCATCCGATCCTATCCTCTACCATATCCTATCCTCTATCCTATCCTATCGTTTATCCTATCCTATCCTCTATCCTATCCTATCCTCTAACATATCCTATCCGCTATCCTATCCTATCCTCTATCCTATTCTATCCTCTATCCTATCCAATCCTATATCCTATACTCTATCCTATCCTATCCTCTATTCTATCCTATCCTCTATCCTATCCTATCCTCTATCCTATCATATCCTCTATCCTATCCTATTCTCTATCCTATCCTATCCTCTATCCTATCCTATTCTCTATCCTATCCTATCCTCTATCCTATGCTATCCTCTATCCTATCCTATTCTCCATCCTATCCTATCCTCTATCCTATCCTATCCTCTATCCTATCCTATCCTCTATCCTATCCTATCCTCTATCCTATCCTATCCTATCCTCTATCCTATCCTATCCTCTATCATATCCTATCCTCTATCCTATCCTATCGTTTATCCTATCCTATCCTCTATCCTATCCTATCCTCTATCCTATCCTATCCTCTATCCTATCCTATCCTCTATCCTATCCAATCCTCTATCCTATCCTATCCTCTATCCTATCCTATCCTCTATCCTATCCTATCCTCTATCCTATTCTATCCTCTATCCTATCCAATCCTATATCCTATTCTCTATCCTATCCTATCCTCTATGATATCCTATCCTCTATCCTAACCTATTCTCTATCCTATCCTATCCTCCATCCTATCCTATCATATCCTCTATCCTATCCTATCCCCTATCCTATCCTATCCTCTATCCTATCCTATCCTCTATGATATCCTATCCTCTATCCTAACCTATTCTCTATCCTATCCTATTCTCTATCCTATCTTATCCTCTATCCTATCCTATCCTCTATCCTATCCTATCCTCTATCCTATCCAATCCTCATCCTATCCTATCCTCTATCCTATCCTATCCTCTATCCTATCCTATCCTCTATCCTATCCTATCCTCTATCCTATTCTATCTCTATCCTATCTCCAATCCTATATCCTATTCTCTATCCTATCCTATCCTCTATGATATCCTATCCTCTATCCTAACCTATTCTCTATCCTATCCTATCCTCTATCCTATCCTATCCTCTATCCTATCCTATCCTCTATCCTATCCTATCCTCTATCCTATCCTATCCTCTATCCTATCATATCCTCTATCCTATCTTATCCACTATCCTATCCTATCCTCTTCCTATCCTATCCTCTATCCTATCCTATCCTATCCTATCCTCTATCCTATCCTATTCTCTATCCTATCCTATCCTCTATCCTATGCTATCCTCTATCCTATCCTATTCTCCATCCTATCCTATCCTCTATCCTATCCTATCCTCTATCCTATCCTATCCTCTATCCTATCCTATCCTCTATCCTATCCTATCCTATCCTCTATCCTATCCTATCCTCTATCATATCCTATCCTCTATCCTATCCTATCGTTTATCCTATCCTATCCTCTATCCTATCCTATCCTCTATCCTATCCTATCCTCTATCCTATCCAATCCTCCATCCTATCCTATCCTCTATCCTATCCTATCCTCTATCCTATCCTATCATCTATCCTATCCTATCCTCTATAATATCGTATCCTCTATCCTATCCTATCCTGTATCCTATAATATCATCTATCCTATGCTATTCTCTATCCTATCCCATCCTCTGCCCTATCCTATACTATATCCTACCATATCCTCTTTCCTATCCTATCCTCTATCCTATCCTATCCTCTATCCTATCCTATCCTCTATCCTATTGTATCCTCTATCCTATCGTATCATCTATCCTTTCCTATCCTCTATCCTCTGTCCTATCCTATCCTCTATCCTATCCTATCCTCTACCCTATCCTATCCTCTATCCTATCCTGTCCTCTATCCTATCCTATCCTCTATCCTATCCTATCCTCCATCCTATCCTATCCTCTATCCTATCCCATCCTCTATCCTATCCTATCGTCTATCCTATAATATCCTCTATCCTAACCAATCATCTATCCTATCCTCTATCCTATCCTATCCTCCATCCTATCCCATCCTCTATCCTATCCTATCCTCTATCCTATCCTATCCTCTATCCTATCCTATCCTATCCTATCCTATCCTCTATCCTATCCTCTATCCTATCCTATCCTCTATCCTATCCTATCCTCTATCCTATCCTATCCTCTATCCTATTGTATCCTCTATCCTATCCTATCCTCAATCCTATCCTATCCTCAATCCTATCCTATACTCTATACTATCCTATCCTCTATCCTATCCTATCCTATCCTCTATCCTATCCTATCCTCTATCCTATCGTATCCTCTATCCTATCCTATCCTCTATCCTATCTTATCCTCTATCCTATCCTCTATCCTATCCTCTATCCTATCCTCTATTATATCCTCTATCCTATCCTATCCTCTATCCTATCGTATCCTCTATCCTATCCTATCCTCCATCCTATCCTATCCTCTATACTATCCTATCCTCTATCCTATCCTATCCTCTATCCTATCCTATCCTCTATGCTACCCTATCCTCTAGCCTATCCTATCCTCTATCCTATCCTATCCTCTATCCTATCCAATCCTCTATCCTATCCTATCCTCTATCCTATCCTATCCTCTATCCTATCCTATCCTCTATCCTATCCTATCCTCTATCCTATCCTATCCTCTATCCTATCCTATCCTCTATCCTATCCTATCCTCTATCCTATCCTATCCTCTATCCTATAATATCCTCTATCCTATCCTATCCTCTATCCTATCCTATCCTCCATCCTAACCTATCCTCGATCGTATCGTATCCTCTATCCTATCGTATCCTCTATCCTATCACATCCTCTATCCTATCGTATCCTCTATCCTATCCCATCCTCTATCCTATCCTATCGTCTATCCTATAATATCCTCTATCCTATCCAATCATCTATCCTATCCTCTATCCTATCCTATCCTCCATCCTATCCTATCCTCTATCCTATCCTATCCGCTATCCTATCCTATCCTCTATCTTATCCTATCCTCTATCCTATCCTATCCTCTATCCTATCCTATCCTCTATCCTATCCTATCCTCTATCCTATCCTATCCTCTATCCTATTGTATCCTCTAACCTATCGTATCCTCTATCCTATCCTATCCTCTATCCTATCCTATCCTCTATCCTCTGTCCTATCCTATCCTATATCCTATCCTATCCTCTACCCTATCCTATCCTCTATCCTATCCTGTCCTCTATCCTATCCTATCCTCTATCCTATCCTATCATCTATCCTATCCTATCCTCTATAATATCGTATCCTCTATCCTATCCTATCCTGTATCCTATAATATCATCTATCCTATGCTATTCTCTATCCTATCCCATCCTCTGCCCTATCCTATACTATATCCTACCATATCCTCTTTCCTATCCTATCCTCTATCCTATCCTATCCTCTATCCTATCCTATCCTCTATCCTATTGTATCCTCTATCCTATCGTATCATCTATCCTTTCCTATCCTCTATCCTCTGTCCTATCCTATCCTCTATCCTATCCTATCCTCTACCCTATCCTATCCTCTATCCTATCCTGTCCTCTATCCTATCCTATCCTCTATCCTATCCTATCCTCCATCCTATCCTATCCTCTATCCTATCCTATCCTCTATCCTATCATATCCTCTATCCTATAATATCCTCTATCCTATCCTATCCTCTATCCTATCCTATTCTCTATCCTATCCTATCCTCTATCCTATGGTATCCTCTATCCTATCCTATCCTCTATCCTATCCTATCCTCTATCCTATCCTCTATCCTATCCTCTATCCTATCCTCTATCCTATCATATCCTCTATCCTATCCTATCCTCAACCCTATCCTATCCTCAATCCTATCCGATCCTCAATCCTATCCTATCCTCTATCCTATCCAATCCTCTATCCTCTCCTCTATCCTATCCTACACTCTATCCTATCCTATCCTCTATCCTATCCTATCCTCTATCCTATCCTATCCTCTATCCTATAATATCCTCTATCCTATCCTATCCTCCATCCTAACCTATCCTCGATCGTATCGTATCCTCTATCCTATCCTATCCATCAACCCTATCCTATCCTCAATCCTATCCGATCCTCAATCCTATCCTATCCTCTATCCTATCCAATCCTCTATCCTCTCCTCTATCCTATCCTATACTCTATCCTATCCTATCCTCTATCCTATCCTATCCTCTATCCTATCCTATCCTCTATCCTATCCTATCCTCTATCCTATAATATCCTCTATCCTATCCTATCCTCTATCCTATCCTATCCTCCATCCTAACCTATCCTCGATCGTATCGTATCCTCTATCCTATCGTATCCTCTATCCTATCACATCCTCTATCCTATCGTATCCTCTATCCTATCCTATCCTCTATCCTATCCTATCCTATCCTCTATCCTATCCTCTATCCTATCATATCCTATCCTATCCTCTATCCTATCCTCTATCCTATCCTATCCTCTATCCTATCCTATCCTCTATCCTATCCTATCCTCTATCCTATCCTATCCTCTATTCTATCCTATCCTCTATCCTATCCTATCCTCTATCCTATCCTATCCTCTATCCTATTGTATCCTCTATCCTATCGTATCCCCTATCCTATCCTATCCTCTAACCTATCCTATCCTCTATCCTCTGTCCTATCCTATCCTCTATCATATCCTATCCTCTACCCTATCCTATCCTCTATCCTATCCTATCCTCTCCTCTCCTCTATCCTATCCTATCCTCTATCCTATCCTATCCTCAATCCTATCCTATCCTCAATCCTATCCTATACTCTATACTATCCTATCCTCTATCCTATCCTATCCTATCCTCTATCCTATCCTATCCTCTATCCTATCGTATCCTCTATCCTATCCTATCCTCTATCCTATCTTATCCTCTATCCTATCCTCTATCCTATCCTCTATCCTATCCTCTATTATATCCTCTATCCTATCCAATCATCTATCCTATCCTCTATCCTATCCTATCCTCCATCCTATCCTATCCTCTATCCTATCCTATCCGCTATCCTATCCTATCCTCTATCCTATCCTATCCTCTATCCTATCCTATCCTCTATCCTATCCTATCCTCTATCCTATCCTATCCTCTATCCTATCCTATCCTCTATCCTATTGTATCCTCTAACCTATCGTATCCTCTATCCTATCCTATCCTCTATCCTATCCTATCCTCTATCCTCTGTCCTATCCTATCCTCTATCCTATCCTATCCTCTACCCTATCCTATCCTCTATCCTATCCTGTCCTTTATCCTATCCTATCCTCTATCCTATCCTATCAACTATCCTATCTTATCCTCTATCCTATCCTCTATCCTATCCTCTATCCTATCCTCTATCCTATCCTCTATTATATCCTCTATCCTATCCTATCCTCTATCCTATCGTATCCTCTATCCTATCCTATCCTCCATCCTATCCTATCCTCTATACTATCCTATCCTCTATCCTATCCTATCCTCTATCCTATCCAATCCTCTATCCTATCCTATCCTCTATGCTACCCTATCCTCTAGCCTATCCTATCCTCTATCCTATGCTATTCTCTATCCTATCCCATCCTCTGCCCTATCCTATACTCTATCCTACCATATCCTCTTTCCTATCCTATCCTCTATCCTATCCTATCCTATCCTCTATCCTATCCTATCCTCTATCCTATTGTATCCTCTATCCTATCGTATCCTCTATCCTTTCCTATCCTCTATCCTCTGTCCTATCCTATCCTCTATCCTATCCTATCCTCTACCCTATCCTATCCTCTATCCTATCCTGTCCTCTATCCTATCCTATCCTCTATCCTATCCTATCATCTATCCTATCCTATCCTCTATACTATCCTATCCTCTATCCTATCCTCTATAATATCGTATCCTCTATCCTATCCTATCCTGTATCCTATAATATCATCTATCCTATGCTATTCTCTATCCTATCCCATCCTCTGCCCTATCCTATACTCTATCCTATCCTCTATCCTATCCTCTATCCTATCCTCTATCCTCTCCTCTATCCTATCCTCTATCCTATCCTCTATCCTATCCTCTATCCTATCCTCTATCCTATCCTCTATCCTATCCTATCCTCTATCCTATAATATCCTCTATACTATCCTATCCACTACCCTATCCTATCCTCTATCCTATAATATCCTCTATCCTATCCTATCCTATCCAGTATCCTATCCTATCCTCTACCCTATACTATCCTCTATCCTATCCTATCCTCTACCCTATCCAATCCCCTATCTTATCCTCTATCCTATCCTATTCACTATCCTGTCCTATCCTCTATCCTATCCTATCCTCTATCCTATCCTGTCCCCTATCCTATATTATACTCTATCATATACTATCCTCTATCCTATCCAATCCTCTATCCTATCCTATCCTCTATCCTATCGTATCCTCTATCCAATCCCATCCTCTATCGTATTCTATCCTCTATTCTATCCTATCCTATATCCCATCCTATCCTCTATCCTAACCTATCCTCTATCCTATCCTATCCTCAATGCTATCCTGCATCCTATCCCATCCTCTATCCTATTGGATCCTATATCCTATAATATCCTCTATCCTATCCTATACTTTATCCTATCCTATCCTCTGTCCTATCCTATTTTCTATCCTATCCTATCCCCTATCCTATCCTCTGTCCTCTAATATCCTCTATCCTATATTATAGTCTATCATATCCTATCCTCTATCCTATCGTATCCTCTATCCTATCCTATCCTCCATCCTATCCTATCCTCTATACTATCCTATCCTCTTTCCTATCCTATCCTCTATCCTATCCTATCCTCTATGCTATCCTATCGTCTATCCTATCGTATCCTCTATCCAATCCCATCCTCTATCCTATCCTATCCTCTTTCCTATCCTATCCTCTATCCTATCCTATCCTCTATCCTATCCTATCCTCTATCCTATCCTATCCTCTATCCTATCCTATCCTCAATCCTATCCTCTATGCTATCCTATCCTCAATCCTATCGTATCCCCTATCCTATCCTATCCTCTATCCTATCCTATCCTCTATCCTATCCTATCCTCTATCCTATCCTATCCTCTATCCTATCCTATCCTCTATCCTATCCTATCCTCTATCCTATCCTATCCTCTATCCTATCCTATCCTCTATCCTATCCTATCCTCTATCCTATCCTATCCGCTATCCTATCCTATCCTCTATCCTATCCTATCCTCTATCCTATCCTATCCTCTATCCTATCCTATCCTCTATCCTATCCTATCCTCTATCCTATCCTATCCTCTATCCTATAATATCCTCTATCCTATCCTATCCTCTATCCTATCCTATCCTCCATCCTAACCTATCCTCGATCGTATCGTATCCTCTATCCTATCGTATCCTCTATCCTATCACATCCTCTATCCTATCCTATCCTGTCCTCTATCCTATCCTATCCTCTATCCTATCCTATCCTCCATCCTATCCTATCCTCTATCCTATCCTATCCTCTATCCTATCATATCCTCTATCCTATAATATCCTCTATCCTATCCTATCCTCTATCCTATCCTATTCTCCATCCTATCCTATCCTCTATCCTATCCTATCCTCTATCCTATCATATCCTCTATCCTATAATATCCTCTATCCTATCCTATCCTCTATCCTATCCTATTCTCTATCCTATCCTATCCTCTATCCTATGGTATCCTCTATCCTATCCTATCCTCTATCCTATCCTATCCTCTATCCTATCCTCTATCCTATCCTCTATCCTATCCTCTATCCTATCCTCTATCCTATCCTCTATCCTATCCTCTATCCTATCATATCCTCTATCCTATCCTATCCTCAACACTATCCTATCCTCAATCCTATCCGATCCTCAATCCTATCCTATCCTCTATCCTATCCAATCCTCTATCCTCTCCTCTATCCTATCCTATACTCTATCCTATCCTATCCTCTATCCTATAATATCCTCTATCCTATCCTATCCTCCATCCTAACCTATCCTCGATCGTATCGTATCCTCTATCCTATCGTATCCTCTATCCTATCACATCCTCTATCCTATCGTATCCTCTATCCTACCCCATCCTCTATCCTATCCTATCGTCTATCCTATAATATCCTCTATCCTATCCAATCATCTATCCTATCCTCTATCCTATCCTATCCTCCATCCTATCCTATCCTCTATCCTATCCTATCCTCTATCCTATCCTATCCTCTATCCTATCCTATCCTCTATCCTATCCTATCCTCTATCCTATCCTATCCTATCCTCTATCCTATCCTATCCTCTATCCTATCCTATCCTCTATCCTATCCTATCATCTATCCTATTGTATCCTCTATCCTATCGTATCCTCTATCCTATCACATCCTCTATCCTATCGTATCCTCTATCCTATCCCATCCTCTATCCTATCCTATCGTGTATCCTATAATATCCTCTATCCTATCCAATCATCTATCCTATCCTCTATCCTATCCTATCCTCCATCCTATCCTATCCTCTATCCTATCCTATCCTCTATCCTATCGTATCCTCTATCCTATCCCATCCTCTATCCTATCCTATCGTCTATCCTATAATATCCTCTATCCTAACCAATCATCTATCCTATCCTCTATCCTATCCTATCCTCCATCCTATCCCATCCTCTATCCTATCCTATCCTCTATCCTATCCTATCCTCTATCCTATCCTATCCTATCCTCTATCCTATCCTCTATCCTATCCTATCCTCTATGCTACCCTATCCTCTAGCCTATCCTATCCTCTATCCTATCCTATCCTCTATCCTATCCTATCCTCTATCCTATCCTATCCTCTATCCTATCCTATCCTCTATCGTATCCTATCCTCTATCCTATCCTATCCTCTATCCTATCCTATCCTCTATCCTATAATATCCTCTATCCTATCCTATCCTCTATCCTATCCTATCCTCCATCCTAACCTATCCTCGATCGTATCGTATCCTCTATCCTATCGTATCCTCTATCCTATCGTATCCTCTATCCTATCGTATCCTCTATCCTATCCTATCGTCTATCCTATGATATCCTCTATCCTAACCAATCATCTATCCTATCCTCTATCCTATCCTATCCTCCATCCTATCCCATCCTCTACCCTATCCTATCCTCTATCCTATCCTATCCTCTCCTCTCCTCTATCCTATCCTATCCTCTATCCTATCCTATCCTCTATGCTACCCTATCCTCTAGCCTATCCTATCCTCTATCCTATCCTATCCTCTATCCTATCCTATCCTCTATCCTATCCTATCCTCTATCGTATCCTATCCTCTATCCTATCCTATCCTCTATCCTATCCTATCCTCTATCCTATAATATCCTCTATCCTATCCTATCCTCTATCCTATCCTATCCTCCATCCTAACCTATCCTCGATCGTATCGTATCCTCTATCCTATCGTATCCTCTATCCTATCACATCCTCTATCCTATCGTATCCTCTATCCTATCCCATCCTCTATCCTATCCTATCGTCTATCCTATAATATCCTCTATCCTAACCAATCATCTATCCTATCCTCTATCCTATCCTATCCTCCATCCTATCTCATCCTCTATCCTATCCTATCCTCTATCCTATCCTATCCTCTATCCTATCCTCTATCCTATCCTATCCTCTATCCTATCCTATCCTCTATCCTATCCTATCCTCTATCCTATCCTATCCTCTATTCTATCCTATCCTCTATCCTATCCTATCCTCTATCCTATCCTATCCTCTATCCTATTGTATCCTCTATCCTATCGTATCCTCTATCCTATCACATCCTCTATCCTATCGTATCCTCTATCCTATCCCATCCTCTATCCTATCCTATCGTGTATCCTATAATATCCTCTATCCTATCCAATCATCTATCCTATCCTCTATCCTATCCTATCCTCCATCCTATCCTATCCTCTATCCTATCCTATCCTCTATCCTATCGTATCCTCTATCCTATCCCATCCTCTATCCTATCCTATCGTCTATCCTATAATATCCTCTATCCTAACCAATCATCTATCCTATCCTCTATCCTATCCTATCCTCCATCCTATCCCATCCTCTATCCTATCCTATCCTCTATCCTATCCTATCCTCTATCCTATCCTATCCTATCCTCTATCCTATCCTCTATCCTATCCTATCCTCTATGCTACCCTATCCTCTAGCCTATCCTATCCTCTATCCTATCCTATCCTATCCTCTATCCTATCCTATCCTCTATCCTATCCTATCCTCTATCCTATCCTATCCTCTATCGTATCCTATCCTCTATCCTATCCTATCCTCTATCCTATCCTATCCTCTATCCTATAATATCCTCTATCCTATCCTATCCTCTATCCTATCCTATCCTCCATCCTAACCTATCCTCGATCGTATCGTATCCTCTATCCTATCGTATCCTCTATCCTATCACATCCTCTATCCTATCGTATCCTCTATCCTATCCCATCCTCTATCCTATCCTATCGTCTATCCTATGATATCCTCTATCCTAACCAATCATCTATCCTATCCTCTATCCTATCCTATCCTCCATCCTATCCCATCCTCTATCCTATCCTATCCTCTATCCTATCCTATCCTCTATCCTATCCTATCCTATCCTCTATCCTATCCTCTATCCTATCCTATCCTCTATCCTATCCTATACTCTATCCTATCCTATCCTCTATTCTATCCTATCCTGTATCCTATCCTATCCTCTATCCTATCCTATCCTCTATCCTATTGTATCCTCTATCCTATCGTATCCTCTATCCTATCCTATCCTCTAACCTATCCTATCCTCTATCCTCTGTCCTATCCTATCCTCTATCATATCCTATCCTCTACCCTATCCTATCCTCTATCCTATCCTATCCTCTCCTCTCCTCTATCCTATCCTATCCTCTATCCTATCCTATCCTCAATCCTATCCTATCCTCAATCCTATCCTATACTCTATACTATCCTATCCTCTATCCTATCCTATCCTATCCTCTATCCTATCCTATCCTCTATCCTATCGTATCCTCTATCCTATCCTATCCTCTATCCTATCTTATCCTCTATCCTATCCTCTATCCTATCCTCTATCCTATCCTCTATCCTATCCTCTATTATATCCTCTATCCTATCGTATCCTCTATTCTATCCTATCCTCTATCCTATCCTATCCTCTACCCTATCCTATCCTCTATCCTATCCTATCCTCTCCTCTCCTCTATCCTATCCTATCCTCTATCCTATCCTATCCTCTATGCTACCCTATCCTCTAGCCTATCCTATCCTCTATCCTATCCTATCCTCTATCCTATCCTATCCTCTATCCTATCCTATCCTCTATCGTATCCTATCCTCTATCCTATCCTATCCTCTATCCTATCCTATCCTCTATCCTATAATATCCTCTATCCTATCCTATCCTCTATCCTATCCTATCCTCCATCCTAACCTATCCTCGATCGTATCGTATCCTCTATCCTATCGTATCCTCTATCCTATCACATCCTCTATCCTATCGTATCCTCTATCCTATCCCATCCTCTATTATATCCTATCGTCTATCCTATAATATCCTCTATCCTAACCAATCATCTATCCTATCCTCTATCCTATCCTATCCTCCATCCTATCTCATCCTCTATCCTATCCTATCCTCTATCCTATCCTATCCTCTATCCTATCCTATCCTATCCTCTATCCTATCCTCTATCCTATCCTATCCTCTATCCTATCCTATCCTCTATCCTATCCTATCCTCTATCCTATCCTATCCTCTATTCTATCCTATCCTCTATCCTATCCTATCCTCTATCCTATCCTATCCTCTATCCTATCGTATCCTCTATCCTATCCTATCCTCCATCCTATCCTATCCTCTATACTATCCTATCCTCTATCCTATCCTATCCTCTATCCTATCCTATCCTCTATGCTACCCTATCCTCTAGCCTATCCTATCCTCTATCCTATGCTATTCTCTATCCTATCCCATCCTCTGCCCTATCCTATACTCTATCCTACCATATCCTCTTTCCTATCCTATCCTCTATCCTATCCTATCCTATCCTCTATCCTATCCTATCCTCTATCCTATTGTATCCTCTATCCTATCGTATCATCTATCCTATCCTATCCTCTATACTATACTATCCTCTATCCTATCCTCTATAATATCGTATCCTCTATCCTATCCTATCCTGTATCCTATAATATCATCTATCCTATGCTATTCTCTATCCTATCCCATCCTCTGCCCTATCCTATACTCTATCCTATCCTCTATCCTATCCTCTATCCTATCCTCTATCCTATCCTCTATCCTATCCTCTATCCTATCCTCTATCCTATCCTTTATCCTATCCTCTATCCTATCCTATCCTCTATCCTATAATATCCTCTATACTATCCTATCCACTACCCTATCCTATCCTCTATCCTATAATATCCTCTATCCTATCCTATCCAGTATCCTATCCTATCCTCTACCCTATACTATCCTCTATCCTATCCTATCCTCTACCCTATCCAATCCCCTATCTTATCCTCTATCCTATCCTATTCACTATCCTGTCCTATCCTCTATCCTATCCTATCCTCTATCCTATCCTGTCCCCTATCCTATATTATACTCTATCATATACTATCCTCTATCCTATCCAATCCTCTATCCTATCCTATCCTCTATCCTATCGTATCCTCTATCCAATCCCATCCTCTATCGTATTCTATCCTCTATTCTATCCTATCCTATATCCCATCCTATCCTCTATCCTAACCTATCCTCTATCCTATCCTATCCTCAATGCTATCCTGCATCCTATCCCATCCTCTATCCTATTGGATCCTATATCCTATAATATCCTCTATCCTATCCTATACTTTATCCTATCCTATCCTCTGTCCTATCCTATTTTCTATCCTATCCTATCCCCTATCCTATCCTCTGTCCTCTAATATCCTCTATCCTATATTATAGTCTATCATATCCTATCCTCTATCCTATCGTATCCTCTATCCTATCCTATCCTCCATCCTATCCTATCCTCTATACTATCCTATCCTCTTTCCTATCCTATCCTCTATTCTATCCTATCCTCTATGCTATCCTATCGTCTATCCTATCGTATCCTCTATCCAATCCCATCCTCTATCCTATCCTATCCTCTTTCCTATCCTATCCTCTATCCTATCCTATCCTCTATCCTATCCTATCCTCTATCCTATCCTATCCTCTATCCTATCCTATCCTCTATCCTATCCTATCCTCAATCCTATCCTCTATGCTATCCTATCCTCAATCCTATCGTATCCCCTATCCTATCCTATCCTCTATCCTATCCTATCCTCTATCCTATCCTATCCTCTATCCTATCCTATCCTCTATCCTATCCTATCCTCTATCCTATCCTATCCTCTATCCTATCCTATCCTCTATCCTATCCTATCCGCTATCCTATCCTATCCTCTATCCTATCCTATCCTCTATCCTATCCTATCCTCTATCCTATCCTATCCTCTATCCTATCCTATCCTCTATCCTATTGTATCCTCTAACCTATCGTATCCTCTATCCTATCCTATCCTCTATCCTATCCTATCCTCTATCCTCTGTCCTATCCTATCCTCTATCCTATCATATCCTCTACCCTATCCTATCCTCTATCCTATCCTGTCCTCTATCCTATCCTATCCTCTATCCTATCCTATCATCTATCCTATCCTATCATCTATCCTATCCTATCCTCTATACTATCCTATCCTCTATCCTATCCTCTATAATATCGTATCCTCTATCCTATCCTATCCTTTATCCTATAATATCATCTATCCTATGCTATTCTCTATCCTATCCCATCCTCTGCCCTATCCTATACTCTATCCTATCATATCCTCTATCCTATGCTATCCTCTTTCCTATCTTCTACTCTATCCTATCCTATCCTCTATCATATCCTATCCTGTATCGAATCCTATCCTCTATCCTATCCTATCGTCTATCCTATCGTCTATCCTATCCTATCCTCTATCCTATCCTATCCTCTATCATATCCTATCCTCTATCCTATCCTATCCTCTATCCTATCCTATCCTCTATCCTCTCCAATCCTCTATCCTATCCTATCCTCTATCCTATCCTATCCTATCCTCTATCCTGTAGTATCCTCTATCCTATCCTATCCTCTATCCTATCCTATCCTCTATCCTATCCTATCCTCTATCCTATCCTATCCTCTATACTCTCCAATCCTCTATCCTATCCTATCCTCTATCCTATCCTATCCTATCCTCTATCCTGTAGTATCCTCTATCCTATCCTATCCTCTATCCTATCCTATCCTCTATCCTATCCTATCCTCTATCCTATCCTATCCTCTATCCAATCCTATCCTCTATCCTATCATATCCTCTATCCTATCCTATCCTCTATCCTATCCTATCCTCTATCCTATCCTATCCTCTATCCTATCCTATCCTCTATCCTATCCTATCATCTATCCTATCCTATCCTCTATCCTATCCTATCCTCTATCCTATCCTCTATAATATCCTATCCTCTATCCTATCCTATCATCTATCCTATCGTATCCTCTATCCTATCCTATCCTCCATCCTATCCTATCCTCTATCCTATCCTATCCTCTATCCTATCCTATCCTCTATCCTATCCTATCCTCTATCCTATCCTATCCTCTATGCTATCCTATCCTCTATCCTATCCTATCCTCTATCCTATCCTATCCTCTATCCTATCCTATCCTCTACCCTATCCTATCCTCTATCCTATCCTATCCTCTCCTCTCCTCTATCCTATAATATCCTCTATCCTATCCTATCCTCAATCCTATCCTATCCTCAATCCTATCCTATACTCTATACTATCCTATCCTCTATCCTATCCTATCCTATCCTCTATCCTATCCTATCCTCTATCCTATCGTATCCTCTATCCTATCCTATCCTCTATCCTATCTTATCCTCTATCCTATCCTCTATCCTATCCTCTATCCTATCCTCTATTATATCCTCTATCCTATCCAATCATCTATCCTATCCTCTATCCTATCCTATCCTCCATCCTATCCTATCCTCTATCCTATCCTATCCGCTATCCTATCCTATCCTCTATCCTATCCTATCCTCTATCCTATCCTATCCTCTATCCTATCCTATCCTCTATCCTATCCTATCCTCTATCCTATCCTATCCTCTATCCTATCCTATCCTCTATCCTATCCTATCCTCTATCCTCTGTCCTATCCTATCCTCTATCCTATCCTATCCTCTACCCTATCCTATCCTCTATCCTATCCTGTCCTTTATCCTATCCTATCCTCTATCCTATCCTATCATCTATCCTATCTTATCCTCTATCCTATCCTCTATCCTATCCTCTATCCTATCCTCTATTATATCCTCTATCCTATCCTATCCTCTATCCTATCGTATCCTCTATCCTATCCTATCCTCCATCCTATCCTATCCTCTATACTATCCTATCCTCTATCCTATCCTATCCTCTATCCTATCCTATCCTCTATGCTACCCTATCCTCTAGCCTATCCTATCCTCTATCCTATGCTATTCTCTATCCTATCCCATCCTCTGCCCTATCCTATACTCTATCCTACCATATCCTCTTTCCTATCCTATCCTCTATCCTATCCTATCCTATCCTCTATCCTATCCTATCCTCTATCCTATTGTATCCTCTATCCTATCGTATCATCTATCCTATCCTATCCTCTATACTATACTATCCTCTATCCTATCCTCTATAATATCGTATCCTCTATCCTATCCTATCCTGTATCCTATAATATCATCTATCCTATGCTATTCTCTATCCTATCCCATCCTCTGCCCTATCCTATACTCTATCCTATCCTCTATCCTATCCTCTATCCTATCCTCTATCCTATCCTCTATCCTATCCTCTATCCTATCCTCTATCCTATCCTTTATCCTATCCTCTATCCTATCCTATCCTCTATCCTATAATATCCTCTATACTATCCTATCCACTACCCTATCCTATCCTCTATCCTATAATATCCTCTATCCTATCCTATCCAGTATCCTATCCTATCCTCTACCCTATACTATCCTCTATCCTATCCTATCCTCTACCCTATCCAATCCCCTATCTTATCCTCTATCCTATCCTATTCACTATCCTGTCCTATCCTCTATCCTATCCTATCCTCTATCCTATCCTGTCCCCTATCCTATATTATACTCTATCATATACTATCCTCTATCCTATCCAATCCTCTATCCTATCCTATCCTCTATCCTATCGTATCCTCTATCCAATCCCATCCTCTATCGTATTCTATCCTCTATTCTATCCTATCCTATATCCCATCCTATCCTCTATCCTAACCTATCCTCTATCCTATCCTATCCTCAATGCTATCCTGCATCCTATCCCATCCTCTATCCTATTGGATCCTATATCCTATAATATCCTCTATCCTATCCTATACTTTATCCTATCCTATCCTCTGTCCTATCCTATTTTCTATCCTATCCTATCCCCTATCCTATCCTCTGTCCTCTAATATCCTCTATCCTATATTATAGTCTATCATATCCTATCCTCTATCCTATCGTATCCTCTATCCTATCCTATCCTCCATCCTATCCTATCCTCTATACTATCCTATCCTCTTTCCTATCCTATCCTCTATTCTATCCTATCCTCTATGCTATCCTATCGTCTATCCTATCGTATCCTCTATCCAATCCCATCCTCTATCCTATCCTATCCTCTTTCCTATCCTATCCTCTATCCTATCCTATCCTCTATCCTATCCTATCCTCTATCCTATCCTATCCTCTATCCTATCCTATCCTCTATCCTATCCTATCCTCAATCCTATCCTCTATGCTATCCTATCCTCAATCCTATCGTATCCCCTATCCTATCCTATCCTCTATCCTATCCTATCCTCTATCCTATCCTATCCTCTATCCTATCCTATCCTCTATCCTATCCTATCCTCTATCCTATCCTATCCTCTATCCTATCCTATCCTCTATCCTATCCTATCCGCTATCCTATCCTATCCTCTATCCTATCCTATCCTCTATCCTATCCTATCCTCTATCCTATCCTATCCTCTATCCTATCCTATCCTCTATCCTATTGTATCCTCTAACCTATCGTATCCTCTATCCTATCCTATCCTCTATCCTATCCTATCCTCTATCCTCTGTCCTATCCTATCCTCTATCCTATCATATCCTCTACCCTATCCTATCCTCTATCCTATCCTGTCCTCTATCCTATCCTATCCTCTATCCTATCCTATCATCTATCCTATCCTATCATCTATCCTATCCTATCCTCTATACTATCCTATCCTCTATCCTATCCTCTATAATATCGTATCCTCTATCCTATCCTATCCTTTATCCTATAATATCATCTATCCTATGCTATTCTCTATCCTATCCCATCCTCTGCCCTATCCTATACTCTATCCTATCATATCCTCTATCCTATGCTATCCTCTTTCCTATCTTCTACTCTATCCTATCCTATCCTCTATCATATCCTATCCTGTATCGAATCCTATCCTCTATCCTATCCTATCGTCTATCCTATCGTCTATCCTATCCTATCCTCTATCCTATCCTATCCTCTATCATATCCTATCCTCTATCCTATCCTATCCTCTATCCTATCCTATCCTCTATCCTCTCCAATCCTCTATCCTATCCTATCCTCTATCCTATCCTATCCTATCCTCTATCCTGTAGTATCCTCTATCCTATCCTATCCTCTATCCTATCCTATCCTCTATCCTATCCTATCCTCTATCCTATCCTATCCTCTATACTCTCCAATCCTCTATCCTATCCTATCCTCTATCCTATCCTATCCTATCCTCTATCCTGTAGTATCCTCTATCCTATCCTATCCTCTATCCTATCCTATCCTCTATCCTATCCTATCCTCTATCCTATCCTATCCTCTATCCAATCCTATCCTCTATCCTATCATATCCTCTATCCTATCCTATCCTCTATCCTATCCTATCCTCTATCCTATCCTATCCTCTATCCTATCCTATCCTCTATCCTATCCTATCATCTATCCTATCCTATCCTCTATCCTATCCTATCCTCTATCCTATCCTCTATAATATCCTATCCTCTATCCTATCCTATCATCTATCCTATCGTATCCTCTATCCTATCCTATCCTCCATCCTATCCTATCCTCTATCCTATCCTATCCTCTATCCTATCCTATCCTCTATCCTATCCTATCCTCTATCCTATCCTATCCTCTATGCTATCCTATCCTCTATCCTATCCTATCCTCTATCCTATCCTATCCTCTATCCTATCCTATCCTCTATCCTATCCTATCCTCTATCCTATCGTGTCCTCTATGCTATCCTATCCTCCATCCTAGCCTATCCTCTATCCTATCCTATCCTCTATCCTATCCTATCATCTATCCTATCCTATCCTCTATGCTATCCTATCCTCTATCCTATCCTATCCTCTATGCTATCCTATCCTCTATCCTATCCTATCCTCTATCCTATCCTATCCTCTATCCTATCCTATCCTCTATCCTATAATATCCTCTATCCTATCCTATCCTCTATCCTATCCAATCCCCTATCCTGTCCTCTATCCTATCCAATCCCCTATCTTATCCTCTATCCTATCCTATCCTCTATCCTATCCTATCCTCCATCCTAACCTATCCTCTATCCTATCCTATCGTCTATCCTATAATATCCTCTATCCTATACAATCATCTATCCTATCCTCTATCCTAGCCTATCCTCAATCCTATCCTATCCCCTATAGTATCCTATCCTCTATCATATCCAATCCTATATCCTATCCTCTATCCTATCCTATCCTCTATCCTATCCTATCCTCTTTCCTATCCTATCCTCAATCCTATTCTATCCTCTATCCTATCCTATCCTCTATCCTATAATATCCTCTACCCTATCCTATCTTCTATCCAATCCTATCCTCCATCCTAACCTATCCTCTATCCTATCCTATCCTCTATCCTATCCTATCCTCTATCCTATCCTATCCTCTATCCTATCCTATCCTCTATCCTATCCTATCCTTTTTTTTTTTTTTTTAAAGGTATTTGCCTCTATTTAACTTTTCAATTTCTACAAAATCGTTAAAAATCTATTATCGCTGGTCGCGCATGTACTTAATTTAATTTAATCTAATCGATTCGCTTAAACTTAATCTATTTTATATATACTAACACTTAAAGTAACTAAACTCGAGATTAACCCTAAGATTACAAATCTAAAACCTAAACTCTAAAAATTTACTAGCTAAACCTTATTAGCCAAAAACCAAAAAAAAAAACCAACACAAACAGTTGTAATTCTAATTTTTTCTATTAACCTAACCTATCTTATCTAAAATTCGCACAGAATCGCCGAGGTCCGCAGAAATCTACTTAGCGGCTACGATATTCTCTCTACCTACTAGCTACGAAAATTTGACGAAATTCGCAAAATTGTAAGAATTTTTGAAGAAATCTCGTGCGATCGACGGGAAAAATTCTAAAATTGCTTCGAATTATCTAAAATCGTCTGAAAGTGACGAAAAAACGCTAAGAAATGCTAAAATTCTGCTAATTTCTGGATTTCGCAAGAGGGAAGTGGGGGTTTTTGGATAGTTGACCCCCACTTATTCTTATATGTTTGTAAAGCCCTCGTTGAATGCGTAACTTGCCTCGTTGAAAGTTTTTTCGAGAATCAGCTCCTTCCCCTTGTCCGTGTTGTTATCTCGAAAAGGGGGGGGGGGGGTTTCGACAAATTTTTTGCCTTGGGGAACACTGTGCCCCAGATCACAGACACCCCTTAGATTCCCCTACCGAGTCGACCCACGTACTCAGATTTTTTAGGATCCGAAATTATTTGGTCACCCGGTATGCACGCTAATTTTCAACTTTCACCGATTCCGGCGTTCAGCGGCTCGTTGTAACGGTACGGGCGAGCACTTTACTTTCGTCTGGTCCGTTTCCCTAATTTCCGTAAAATAAGCCTGCTAATCGCTATATCTCCGAAATGGGTGGGTGCAGAGCAAAAAAGTTTTCGGGGGGGAGAATAACTTCTCCTTTCCGACCCCCTTCGACTCGCCACCCTTCGAAATGGGCGGCCCTAAAATTTTATTGAGATCGGCCTATTTTTGTATTTTACCCGAGTTCTATCTCTTTCTCCTAAGACTTTATATCCGGTGTATAATTACTACTGGTTATCCCTCTGCGGTTTTAACTCTTCTAGTTCCTACCTTACTTTAGGTAACACCGTCCGACCGACCCCTCACGTTGTGTGAACTTCTCGGCTTGGCCTTTCGGGTGTTCTCTATCCTCTCTTGTTCTATGTATTTTCTCTCTATCTCTCTCGTCACTTGACACTTGGAAATTCTAAACTGCTTTATAGTCCACTTGGTATTAATCTATCGAGTGTAATTGTTCGTTTTCTAACACTGTTATTTCACCGGTTTTAATTATTTATTTATTTTTAAAATTTAATTGACATCTCTACTATTTTTAAAAACTTCTAGTCTTTTTCTATTTCTTTCTTTTCAGGTATATGCAGTTTTTCGGCACTCCCGTTTCCCGGATTTTGCTGGAAGTATCTTATTTTCACGTAAGTGTACCCGATTTAATTTTAAGAGTTTAATCTTTTCTTTTTCTTTTTCAGATGTTCGCGTTTGGTTTTTCGAGATTCTATAGTTGATGATCTGCTATTTTCTTTCAAGTTATTTTCCTCTTAGGAGTTTATCCGCCCCTGAGGGGTTTTTAACCCGAACTCCGCGTGAATCGCGTCTTTATTCGCGTTTTGGCTTTATAGTCCTTTTGGTTTTGAATTTTCCACTCACTTTTTACTTTTATATATACTCATACTTATTATTTCGAGTAAGAATAAATTAAAGTAAAACTCGCGAGTGCGGCTGAAATTTTCGCGTTTCTATGCTCTCTTACGATGTTAGCTCGGTGAGATTTCGATTCGCTCTGCTTTTCAAATTCAATCCTGAGGCACGGGAGGCCTCGGTGACTTTCCCCCTCCCTACCCGTTTCTCCGAGCGTTTTTCGGTCGTGGTGTGTTGTGTTACGCCGAGACAATGTAGTTGAACTCGAGTAACCCCATCATTTCAAAATTTTGATATTTTGATTGCTTTGACCTGAGTTGTTCTATCGTTAACGTCCTCGTCTTATGATTTTTTCCAGTTTTACCCTTGTGGTATGGAAACAGAGGGGCAAGTGTCCTATTTCTTCTTCTATTTTCGGTTAGTATATTGCCTAACTGTCTAATTTTAAAATATATTCTATGCTATCCGGTTAATACTTTCCTCCTAATAAACTTTCTTCGTGCTACCCGCCCGTGTTCTGGAAACGACTATGTACATATTATACTATTACCGTGGCCTGAGCCGCGTATTCTGTGCTCCACGAAATTTCTTTTAGCTATAAAATCAAGATTTTTAATATTTTATCTGGTCAAATTTTTGGCGGGCGTTTAGAAAGGTGCAAATTTTTATTTTCATCTTAATTTTTTAGCCCCCCCCCCCCTCTTGAAAATATCTTTTAAAATAGACCCTTTTCAGTTGTTTTTTCTATATCAAAAAATTCGCCGTTTCCAAAAAACGTCGGGTTTACAATCTGGCACGTTAAAAGTTCCCCTAACCCTTATAATTTAATAAAATACAATTCGCCACGTGTTGATAGCGTCGTCCGCCATCTTGTCGCTTAGTGCTAAGCAATACGCCGCTGGGAGTATGCCCCTGATTTACCTTGTCACTTCTCGCCCGCTATCTTCGCTTTCTCGCACGATTCCTACTTTATCCTACTTTTCGCGGTGTCGCGCTCTGCCCGGAGTCGGTAAGTGGCGCCTGGGAAGCTGCAACCGGAGCCGCAAGTAATACGCCGCTGGTCCTTTGGCTTCGTTGCCTTCCACCGTCTGCTCCGTGCTACAGCGTCCCCGGGGGAGTGTGGAGGGGCCAGGGGGGGGAGCCGAGATGCTGAAGGGTTGTCTGCGTTGAGCTTGGAAGTTTCTCCCTCTACTTAGCGGTGGTTGATCTCCTTGTTGTCGCCCTAGCCTGGTCCCGCGTATTCGCTTCTTCACAGGCGTCGGTTGACCTTCGGCATCCTCCACCGTCTATTGAGGCCTCCTTTTCCCGCGATGTCCTCCGCTCCTCGGCCCCCCCCCCGGGAAATCCTATCCTATCCTCTATCCTATCCTATCCTCTTTCCTATCCTATCCTCAATCCTACTCTATCCTCTATCCTATCCTATCCTCTATCCTATCCTCAATCCTATCCAATCCCCTATCCTATCCTCTGTCCTATAATATCCTCTATCCTATACTATAGTCTATCCTATCCTATCCTCTATCCTATCGTGTCCTCTATCCTATCCTATCCTCCATCCTATCCTATCCTCTATCCTATCCTATCCTCTATCCTATCCTATCCTATCCTCTATCCTATCCTATCCTCTATCCTATCCTATCCTCTATCCTATCCTATCCTCCATCCTAACCTATCCTCTATCCTATCCTATCGTCTATGCTATAATATCCTCTATCCTATACAATCATCTATCCTATCCTCTATCCTAGCCTATCCACAATCCTATCTTATCCCCTATAGTATCCTATCCTCTATCATATCCAATCCTATATCCTATCCTCTATCCTATCCTATCCTCTATCCTATCCTATCCTCTTTCCTATCCTATCCTCAATCCTATTCTATCCTCTATCCTATCCTATCCTCTATCCTATCCTCAATCCTATCCAATCCCCTATCCTATCCTCTGTCCTATAGTATCCTCTATCCTATATTATAGTCTATCCTATCCTATCCTCTATCCTATCGTATCCTCTATCCTATCCTATCCTGTATCCTATAATATCATCTATCCTATGCTATTCTCTATCCTATACCATCCTCTGCCCTATCCTATACTCTATCCTATCATATCCTCTATCCTATGCTATCCTCTTTCCTATCCTCTACTCTATCCTATCCTATCCTCTATCATATCCTATCCTCTATCGTATCCTATCCTCTATCGTATCCTATCGTCTATCCTATCCAATCCCCTATCCTATCCTCTATCATATCCTATCCTCTATCCTATAATATCAGCTATCCTATCCTATCCTATCATCTATCATATCCAATCCCCTATCCTATCCTCTATCCTATCCTATCCTCTATCCTATCCTATCCTCTATCCTATCCTATCCCCTATCCTATCCTATCCTCTATCCTATCCTATCCTCTATCCTATCCTATAATCTATCCTATCCTATCCTCTATCCTATCCTATCCTCTATCGTATCCTATCCTCTATCCTATCCTATCCTCTATCCTATACTATCCTCTATACAATCCTCTATCCTATCCTATCCTCTTTCCTATCCTATCCTCTATCCTATCCTATCCTCTATCCTATCCTATCCTCTATCCTATCCTATCCTCTATCCTATCCTATAATCTATCCTATCCTATCCTCTATCATATCCTATCCTCTATCGTATCCTATCCTCTATCGTATCCTATCGTCTATCCTATCCAATCCCCTATCCTATCCTCTATCATATCCTATCCTCTATCCTATAATATCAGCTATCCTATCCTATCCTATCCTCTATCATATCCAATCCCCTATCCTATCCTCTATCCTATCCTATCCTCTATCCTATCCTATCCTCTATCCTATCCTATCCTCTATCGTATCCTATCCTCTATCCTATCCTATCCCCTATACTATCCTCTATCCTATCCTCTCCTCTATCGTATCCCATCCTCTATCCTATCCAATCCTCTATCCTATCCTCTATTCTATCCTATCCTATATCCTATAATATCCTCTATCCTATCCTATCCTATATCCTATAATATCCTCTATCCTATCCTATCCTCTACCCTATCCAATCCCCTATCTTATCCTTTATCCTATCCTATTCACTATCCTGTCCCATCTTCTATCCTATCCTATCCTCTATCCTATCCTGTCCCCTATCCTATATTATACTCTATCATATACTATCCTCTATCCTATCCAATCCTCTATCCTATCAGATCCTCTATCCTATCGTATCCTCTATCCAATCCCATCCTATATCGTATTCTATCCTCTATCCTATCCTATAACCCATCCTATCCTCTATCCTAACCTATCCTCTATCCTATCCTATCCTCTATCCTATCCTATCCTCTTTCCTATCCTATCCTCTATCCTATCCTGTCCTCTATCCTATCCTATCCTCTATCCTCTCCTATCCTCAGTCCTATCCTCTATGCTATAATATCCTCAATCCTATCGTATCCCCTATCCTATCCTATCCTCTATCCTATCCTATCCTCTATCGTATCCCATCCTCTATCCTATCCGGCCCTCTATCCTATCCTATCCTCCATCCTATCCTCTCCTCTATCATATCCTGTCCCCTATCCTATCCTATACTCTATCCTATACTATCCTCTATCCTATCCTATCCTCTATCCTATCCTATCCTCTATCCTATCCTATCCTCTATCCTATCCTATCCTCTATCCTATCCTATCCTCTATCCTATCCTATCCTCTTTCCTATCCTATCCTCAATCCTACTCTATTCTCTATCCTATCCTATCCTCTATCCTATCCTCAATCCTATCCAATCCCCTATCCTATCCTCTGTCCTATAATATCCTCTATCCTATACTATAGTCTATCCTATCCTATCCTCTATCCTATCGTGTCCTCTATCCTATCCTATCCTCCATCCTATCCTATCCTCTATCCTATCCTATCCTCTATCCTATCCTATCCTATCCTCTATCCTATCCTATCCTCTATCCTATCCTATCCTCTATCCTATCCTATCCTCCATCCTATCCTATCCTCTATCCTATCCTATAATCTATCCTATCCTATCCTCTATCATATCCTATCCTCTATCGTATCCTATCCTCTATCCTATCCTATCCTCTATCCTATCCTATCCTCTATCCTCTCCAATCCTCTATCCTATCCTATCCTCTATCCTATCCTATCCTATCCTCTATCCTGTAGTATCCTCTATCCTATCCTATCCTCTATCCTATCCTATCCTCTATCCTATCCTATCCTCTATCCTATCCTATCCTCTATACTCTCCAATCCTCTATCCTATCCTATCCTCTATCCTATCCTATCCTATCCTCTATCCTGTAGTATCCTCTATCCTATCCTATCCTCTATCCTATCCTATCCTCTATCCTATCCTATCCTCTATCCAATCCTATCCTCTATCCTATCATATCCTCTATCCTATCCTATCCTCTATCCTATCCTATCCTCTATCCTATCCTATCCTCTATCCTATCCTATCCTCCATCCTATCCTATCATCTATCCTATCCTATCCTCTATCCTATCCTATCCTCTATCCTATCCTATCCTCTATCCTATCCTCTATAATATCCTATCCTCTATCCTATCCTATCATCTATCCTATCGTATCCTCTATCCTATCCTATCCTCCATCCTATCCTATCCTCTATCCTATCCTATCCTCTATCCTATCCTATCCTCTATCCTATCCTATCCTCTATGCTATCCTATCCTCTATCCTATCCTATCCTCTATCCTATCCTATCCTCTATCCTATCCTATCCTCTATCCCATCCTATCCTCTATCCTATCGTGTCCTCTATCCTATCCTATCCTCCATCCTAGCCTATCCTCTATCCTATCCTATCCTCTATCCTATCCTATCATCTATCCTATCCTATCCTCTATGCTATCCTATCCTCTATCCTATCCTATCCTCTATGCTATCCTATCCTCTATCCTATCCTATCCTCTATCCTATCCTATCCTCTATCCTATCCTATCCTCTATCCTATAATATCCTCTATCCTATCCTATCCTCTATCCTATCCAATCCCCTATCCTGTCCTCTATCCTATCCAATCCCCTATCTTATCCTCTATCCTATCCTATCCTCTATCCTATCCTATCCTCCATCCTAACCTATCCTCTATCCTATCCTATCGTCTATCCTATAATATCCTCTATCCTATACAATCATCTATCCTATCCTCTATCCTAGCCTATCCTCAATCCTATCCTATCCCCTATAGTATCCTATCCTCTATCATATCCAATCCTATATCCTATCCTCTATCCTATCCTATCCTCTATCCTATCCTATCCTCTTTCCTATCCTATCCTCAATCCTATTCTATCCTCTATCCTATCCTATCCTCTATCCTATAATATCCTCTACCCTATCCTATCTTCTATCCTATCCAATCCTCCATCCTAACCTATCCTCTATCCTATCCTATCCTCTATCCTATCCTATCCTCTATCCTATCCTATCCTCTATCCTATCCTATCCTCTATCCTATCCTATCCTCTATCCTATCCTATCCTCTTTCCTATCCTATCCTCAATCCTACTCTATCCTCTATCCTATCCTATCCTCTATCCTATCCTCAATCCTATCCAATCCCCTATCCTATCCTCTGTCCTATAATATCCTCTATCCTATACTATAGTCTATCCTATCCTATCCTCTATCCTATCGTGTCCTCTATCCTATCCTATCCTCCATCCTATCCTATCCTCTATCCTATCCTATCCTCTATCCTATCCTATCCTATCCTCTATCCTATCCTATCCTCTATCCTATCCTATCCTCTATCCTATCCTATCCTCCATCCTAACCTATCCTCTATCCTATCCTATCGTCTATGCTATAATATCCTCTATCCTATACAATCATCTATCCTATCCTCTATCCTAGCCTATCCACAATCCTATCTTATCCCCTATAGTATCCTATCCTCTATCATATCCAATCCTATATCCTATCCTCTATCCTATCCTATCCTCTATCCTATCCTATCCTCTTTCCTATCCTATCCTCAATCCTATTCTATCCTCTATCCTATCCTATCCTCTATCCTATCCTCAATCCTATCCAATCCCCTATCCTATCCTCTGTCCTATAGTATCCTCTATCCTATATTATAGTCTATCCTATCCTATCCTCTATCCTATCGTATCCTCTATCCTATCCTATCCTGTATCCTATAATATCATCTATCCTATGCTATTCTCTATCCTATACCATCCTCTGCCCTATCCTATACTCTATCCTATCATATCCTCTATCCTATGCTATCCTCTTTCCTATCCTCTACTCTATCCTATCCTATCCTCTATCATATCCTATCCTCTATCGTATCCTATCCTCTATCGTATCCTATCGTCTATCCTATCCAATCCCCTATCCTATCCTCTATCATATCCTATCCTCTATCCTATAATATCAGCTATCCTATCCTATCCTATCATCTATCATATCCAATCCCCTATCCTATCCTCTATCCTATCCTATCCTCTATCCTATCCTATCCTCTATCCTATCCTATCCCCTATCCTATCCTATCCTCTATCCTATCCTATCCTCTATCCTATCCTATAATCTATCCTATCCTATCCTCTATCCTATCCTATCCTCTATCGTATCCTATCCTCTATCCTATCCTATCCTCTATCCTATACTATCCTCTATACAATCCTCTATCCTATCCTATCCTCTTTCCTATCCTATCCTCTATCCTATCCTATCCTCTATCCTATCCTATCCTCTATCCTATCCTATCCTCTATCCTATCCTATAATCTATCCTATCCTATCCTCTATCATATCCTATCCTCTATCGTATCCTATCCTCTATCGTATCCTATCGTCTATCCTATCCAATCCCCTATCCTATCCTCTATCATATCCTATCCTCTATCCTATAATATCAGCTATCCTATCCTATCCTATCCTCTATCATATCCAATCCCCTATCCTATCCTCTATCCTATCCTATCCTCTATCCTATCCTATCCTCTATCCTATCCTATCCTCTATCGTATCCTATCCTCTATCCTATCCTATCCCCTATACTATCCTCTATCCTATCCTATCCTCTATCGTATCCTATCCTCTATCCTATCCTATCCTCTATCCTATACTATCCTCTATACAATCCTCTATCCTATCCTATCCTCTTTCCTATCCTATCCTCTATCCTATCCTATCCTCTATCCTATCCTATCCTCTATCCTATCCTATCCTCTATCCTATCCTATAATCTATCCTATCCTATCCTCTATCATATCCTATCCTCTATCGTATCCTATCCTCTATCGTATCCTATCGTCTATCCTATCCAATCCCCTATCCTATCCTCTATCATATCCTATCCTCTATCCTATAATATCAGCTATCCTATCCTATCCTATCCTCTATCATATCCAATCCCCTATCCTATCCTCTATCCTATCCTATCCTCTATCCTATCCTATCCTCTATCCTATCCTATCCTCTATCGTATCCTATCCTCTATCCTATCCTATCCCCTATACTATCCTCTATCCTATCCTCTCCTCTATCGTATCCCATCCTCTATCCTATCCAATCCTCTATCCTATCCTCTATTCTATCCTATCCTATATCCTATAATATCCTCTATCCTATCCTATCCTATATCCTATAATATCCTCTATCCTATCCTATCCTCTACCCTATCCAATCCCCTATCTTATCCTTTATCCTATCCTATTCACTATCCTGTCCCATCTTCTATCCTATCCTATCCTCTATCCTATCCTGTCCCCTATCCTATATTATACTCTATCATATACTATCCTCTATCCTATCCAATCCTCTATCCTATCAGATCCTCTATCCTATCGTATCCTCTATCCAATCCCATCCTATATCGTATTCTATCCTCTATCCTATCCTATAACCCATCCTATCCTCTATCCTAACCTATCCTCTATCCTATCCTATCCTCTATCCTATCCTATCCTCTTTCCTATCCTATCCTCTATCCTATCCTGTCCTCTATCCTATCCTATCCTCTATCCTCTCCTATCCTCAGTCCTATCCTCTATGCTATAATATCCTCAATCCTATCGTATCCCCTATCCTATCCTATCCTCTATCCTATCCTATCCTCTATCGTATCCCATCCTCTATCCTATCCGGCCCTCTATCCTATCCTATCCTCCATCCTATCCTCTCCTCTATCATATCCTGTCCCCTATCCTATCCTATACTCTATCCTATACTATCCTCTATCCTATCCTATCCTCTATCCTATCCTATCCTCTATCCTATCCTATCCTCTTTCCTATCCTATCCTCAATCCTACTCTATTCTCTATCCTATCCTATCCTCTATCCTATCCTCAATCCTATCCAATCCCCTATCCTATCCTCTGTCCTATAATATCCTCTATCCTATACTATAGTCTATCCTATCCTATCCTCTATCCTATCGTGTCCTCTATCCTATCCTATCCTCCATCCTATCCTATCCTCTATCCTATCCTATCCTCTATCCTATCCTATCCTATCCTCTATCCTATCCTATCCTCTATCCTATCCTATCCTCTATCCTATCCTATCCTCCATCCTATCCTATCCTCTATCCTATCCTATAATCTATCCTATCCTATCCTCTATCATATCCTATCCTCTATCGTATCCTATCCTCTATCCTATCCTATCCTCTATCCTATCCTATCCTCTATCCTCTCCAATCCTCTATCCTATCCTATCCTCTATCCTATCCTATCCTATCCTCTATCCTGTAGTATCCTCTATCCTATCCTATCCTCTATCCTATCCTATCCTCTATCCTATCCTATCCTCTATCCTATCCTATCCTCTATACTCTCCAATCCTCTATCCTATCCTATCCTGTATCCTATCCTATCCTATCCTCTATCCTGTAGTATCCTCTATCCTATCCTATCCTCTATCCTATCCTATCCTCTATCCTATCCTATCCTCTATCCTATCCTATCCTCTATCCAATCCTATCCTCTATCCTATCATATCCTCTATCCTATCCTATCCTCTATCCTATCCTATCCTCTATCCTATCCTATCCTCTATCCTATCCTATCCTCTATCCTATCCTGTCATCTATCCTATCCTATCCTCTATCCTATCCTATCCTCTATCCTATCCTATCCTCTATCCTATCCTCTATAATATCCTATCCTCTATCCTATCCTATCATCTATCCTATCGTATCCTCTATCCTATCCTATCCTCCATCCTATCCTATCCTCTATCCTATCCTATCCTCTATCCTATCCTATCCTCTATCCTATCCTATCCTCTATGCTATCCTATCCTCTATCCTATCCTATCCTCTATCCTATCCTATCCTCTATCCTATCCTATCCTCTATCCTATCCTATCCTCTATCCTATCGTGTCCTCTATCCTATCCTATCCTCCATCCTAGCCTATCCTCTATCCTATCCTATCCTCTATCCTATCCTATCATCTATCCTATCCTATCCTCTATGCTATCCTATCCTCTATCCTATCCTATCCTCTATGCTATCCTATCCTCTATCCTATCCTATCCTCTATCCTATCCTATCCTCTATCCTATCCTATCCTCTATCCTATAATATCCTCTATCCTATCCTATCCTCTATCCTATCCTATCCTCTATCCTATCCTATCCTCTATCCTATCCTATCCTCTTTCCTATCCTATCCTCAATCCTACTCTATCCTCTATCCTATCCTATCCTCTATCCTATCCTCAATCCTATCCAATCCCCTATCCTATCCTCTGTCCTATAATATCCTCTATCCTATACTATAGTCTATCCTATCCTATCCTCTATCCTATCGTGTCCTCTATCCTATCCTATCCTCCATCCTATCCTATCCTCTATCCTATCCTATCCTCTATCCTATCCTATCCTATCCTCTATCCTATCCTATCCTCTATCCTATCCTATCCTCTATCCTATCCTATCCTCCATCCTAACCTATCCTCTATCCTATCCTATCGTCTATGCTATAATATCCTCTATCCTATACAATCATCTATCCTATCCTCTATCCTAGCCTATCCACAATCCTATCTTATCCCCTATAGTATCCTATCCTCTATCATATCCAATCCTATATCCTATCCTCTATCCTATCCTATCCTATCCTCTTTCCTATCCTATCCTCAATGCTATTCTATCCTCTATCCTATCCTATCCTCTATCCTATCCTCAATCCTATCCAATCCCCTATCCTATCCTCTGTCCTATAGTATCCTCTATCCTATATTATAGTCTATCCTATCCTATCCTCTATCCTATCGTATCCTCTATCCTATCCTATCCTGTATCCTATAATATCATCTATCCTATGCTATTCTCTATCCTATACCATCCTCTGCCCTATCCTATACTCTATCCTATCATATCCTCTATCCTATGCTATCCTCTTTCCTATCCTCTACTCTATCCTATCCTATCCTCTATCATATCCTATCCTCTATCGTATCCTATCCTCTATCGTATCCTATCGTCTATCCTATCCAATCCCCTATCCTATCCTCTATCATATCCTATCCTCTATCCTATAATATCAGCTATCCTATCCTATCCTATCATCTATCATATCCAATCCCCTATCCTATCCTCTATCCTATCCTATCCTCTATCCTATCCTATCCTCTATCCTATCCTATCCCCTATCCTATCCTATCCTCTATCCTATCCTATCCTCTATCCTATCCTATAATCTATCCTATCCTATCCTCTATCCTATCCTATCCTCTATCGTATCCTATCCTCTATCCTATCCTATCCTCTATCCTATACTATCCTCTATACAATCCTCTATCCTATCCTATCCTCTTTCCTATCCTATCCTCTATCCTATCCTATCCTCTATCCTATCCTATCCTCTATCCTATCCTATCCTCTATCCTATCCTATAATCTATCCTATCCTATCCTCTATCATATCCTATCCTCTATCGTATCCTATCCTCTATCGTATCCTATCGTCTATCCTATCCAATCCCCTATCCTATCCTCTATCATATCCTATCCTCTATCCTATAATATCAGCTATCCTATCCTATCCTATCCTCTATCATATCCAATCCCCTATCCTATCCTCTATCCTATCCTATCCTCTATCCTATCCTATCCCCTATAGTATCCTATCCTCTATCATATCCAATCCTATATCCTATCCTCTATCCTATCCTATCCTCTATCCTATCCTATCCTCTTTCCTATCCTATCCTCAATCCTATTCTATCCTCTATCCTATCCTATCCTCTATCCTATAATATCCTCTACCCTATCCTATCTTCTATCCTATCCTATCCTCCATCCTAACCTATCCTCTATCCTATCCTATCCTCTATCCTATCCTATCCTCTATCCTATCCTATCCTCTATCCTATCCTATCCTCTATCCTATCCTATCCTCTATCCTATCCTATCCTCTTTCCTATCCTATCCTCAATCCTACTCTATCCTCTATCCTATCCTATCCTCTATCCTATCCTCAATCCTATCCAATCCCCTATCCTATCCTCTGTCCTATAATATCCTCTATCCTATACTATAGTCTATCCTATCCTATCCTCTATCCTATCGTGTCCTCTATCCTATCCTATCCTCCATCCTATCCTATCCTCTATCCTATCCTATCCTCTATCCTATCCTATCCTATCCTCTATCCTATCCTATCCTCTATCCTATCCTATCCTCTATCCTATCCTATCCTCCATCCTAACCTATCCTCTATCCTATCCTATCGTCTATGCTATAATATCCTCTATCCTATACAATCATCTATCCTATCCTCTATCCTAGCCTATCCACAATCCTATCTTATCCCCTATAGTATCCTATCCTCTATCATATCCAATCCTATATCCTATCCTCTATCCTATCCTATCCTATCCTCTTTCCTATCCTATCCTCAATCCTATTCTATCCTCTATCCTATCCTATCCTCTATCCTATCCTCAATCCTATCCAATCCCCTATCCTATCCTCTGTCCTATAGTATCCTCTATCCTATATTATAGTCTATCCTATCCTATCCTCTATCCTATCGTATCCTCTATCCTATCCTATCCTGTATCCTATAATATCATCTATCCTATGCTATTCTCTATCCTATACCATCCTCTGCCCTATCCTATACTCTATCCTATCATATCCTCTATCCTATGCTATCCTCTTTCCTATCCTATCCTCTATCATATCCTATCCTCTATCGTATCCTATCCTCTATCGTATCCTATCGTCTATCCTATCCAATCCCCTATCCTATCCTCTATCATATCCTATCCTCTATCCTATAATATCAGCTATCCTATCCTATCCTATCATCTATCATATCCAATCCCCTATCCTATCCTCTATCCTATCCTATCCTCTATCCTATCCTATCCTCTATCCTATCCTATCCCCTATCCTATCCTATCCTCTATCCTATCCTATCCTCTATCCTATCCTATAATCTATCCTATCCTATCCTCTATCCTATCCTATCCTCTATCGTATCCTATCCTCTATCCTATCCTATCCTCTATCCTATACTATCCTCTATACAATCCTCTATCCTATCCTATCCTCTTTCCTATCCTATCCTCTATCCTATCCTATCCTCTATCCTATCCTATCCTCTATCCTATCCTATCCTCTATCCTATCCTATAATCTATCCTATCCTATCCTCTATCATATCCTATCCTCTATCGTATCCTATCCTCTATCGTATCCTATCGTCTATCCTATCCAATCCCCTATCCTATCCTCTATCATATCCTATCCTCTATCCTATAATATCAGCTATCCTATCCTATCCTATCCTCTATCATATCCAATCCCCTATCCTATCCTCTATCCTATCCTATCCTCTATCCTATCCTATCCTCTATCCTATCCTATCCTCTATCGTATCCTATCCTCTATCCTATCCTATCCCCTATACTATCCTCTATCCTATCCTCTCCTCTATCGTATCCCATCCTCTATCCTATCCAATCCTCTATCCTATCCTCTATTCTATCCTATCCTATATCCTATAATATCCTCTATCCTATCCTATCCTATATCCTATAATATCCTCTATCCTATCCTATCCTCTACCCTATCCAATCCCCTATCTTATCCTTTATCCTATCCTATTCACTATCCTGTCCCATCTTCTATCATATACTATCCTCTATCCTATCCAATCCTCTATCCTATCAGATCCTCTATCCTATCGTATCCTCTATCCAATCCCATCCTATATCGTATTCTATCCTCTATCCTATCCTATCCTATAACCCATCCTATCCTCTATCCTAACCTATCCTCTATCCTATCCTATCCTCTATCCTATCCTATCCTCTTTCCTATCCTATCCTCTATCCTATCCTGTCCTCTATCCTATCCTATCCTCTATCCTCTCCTATCCTCAGTCCTATCCTCTATGCTATAATATCCTCAATCCTATCGTATCCCCTATCCTATCCTATCCTCTATCCTATCCTATCCTCTATCGTATCCCATCCTCTATCCTATCCGGCCCTCTATCCTATCCTATCCTCCATCCTATCCTCTCCTCTATCATATCCTGTCCCCTATCCTATCCTATACTCTATCCTATACTATCCTCTATCCTATCCTATCCTCTATCCTATCCTATCCTCTATCCTATCCTATCCTCTATCCTATCCTATCCTCTATCCTATCCTATCCTCTTTCCTATCCTATCCTCAATCCTACTCTATTCTCTATCCTATCCTATCCTCTATCCTATCCTCAATCCTATCCAATCCCCTATCCTATCCTCTGTCCTATAATATCCTCTATCCTATACTATAGTCTATCCTATCCTATCCTCTATCCTATCGTGTCCTCTATCCTATCCTATCCTCCATCCTATCCTATCCTCTATCCTATCCTATCCTCTATCCTATCCTATCCTATCCTCTATCCTATCCTATCCTCTATCCTATCCTATCCTCTATCCTATCCTATCCTCCATCCTAACCTATCCTCTATCCTATCCTATCGTCTATGCTATAATATCCTCTATCCTATACAATCATCTATCCTATCCTCTATCCTAGCCTATCCTCAATCCTATCTTATCCTCAATCCTATTCTATCCTCTATCCTATCCTATCCTCTATCCTATCCTCAATCCTATCCAATCCCCTATCCTATCCTCTGTCCTATAGTATCCTCTATCCTATATTATAGTCTATCCTATCCTATCCTCTATCCTATCGTATCCTCTATCCGATCCTATCCTGTATCCTATAATATCATCTATCCTATGCTATTCTCTATCCTATACCATCCTCTGCCCTATCCTATACTCTATCCTATCATATCCTCTATCCTATGCTATCCTCTTTCCTATCCTCTACTCTATCCTATCCTATCCTCTATCATATCCTATCCTCTATCGTATCCTATCCTCTATCGTATCCTATCGTCTATCCTATCCAATCCCCTATCCTATCCTCTATCCTATCCTATCCTCTATCCTATCCTATCCTCTATCCTATCCTATCCCCTATCCTATCCTATCCTCTATCCTATCCTATCCTCTATCCTATCCTATAATCTATCCTATCCTATCCTCTATCCTATCCTATCCTCTATCGTATCCTATCCTCTATCCTATCCTATCCTCTATCCTATACTATCCTCTATACAATCCTCTATCCTATCCTATCCTCTTTCCTATCCTATCCTCTATCCTATCCTATCCTCTATCCTATCCTATCCTCTATCCTATCCTATCCTCTATCCTATCCTATAATCTATCCTATCCTATCCTCTATCATATCCTATCCTCTATCGTATCCTATCCTCTATCGTATCCTATCGTCTATCCTATCCAATCCCCTATCCTATCCTCTATCATATCCTATCCTCTATCCTATAATATCAGCTATCCTATCCTATCCTATCCTCTATCATATCCAATCCCCTATCCTATCCTCTATCCTATCCTATCCTCTATCCTATCCTATCCTCTATCCTATCCTATCCTCTATCGTATCCTATCCTCTATCCTATCCTATCCCCTATACTATCCTCTATCCTATCCTCTCCTCTATCGTATCCCATCCTCTATCCTATCCAATCCTCTATCCTATCCTCTATTCTATCCTATCCTATATCCTATAATATCCTCTATCCTATCCTATCCTATATCCTATAATATCCTCTATCCTATCCTATCCTCTACCCTATCCAATCCCCTATCTTATCCTTTATCCTATCCTATTCACTATCCTGTCCCATCTTCTATCCTATCCTATCCTCTATCCTATCCTGTCCCCTATCCTATATTATACTCTATCATATACTATCCTCTATCCTATCCAATCCTCTATCCTATCAGATCCTCTATCCTATCGTATCCTCTATCCAATCCCATCCTATATCGTATTCTATCCTCTATCCTATCCTATCCTATAACCCATCCTATCCTCTATCCTAACCTATCCTCTATCCTATCCTATCCTCTATCCTATCCTATCCTCTTTCCTATCCTATCCTCTATCCTATCCTGTCCTCTATCCTATCCTATCCTCTATCCTCTCCTATCCTCAGTCCTATCCTCTATGCTATAATATCCTCAATCCTATCGTATCCCCTATCCTATCCTATCCTCTATCCTATCCTATCCTCTATCGTATCCCATCCTCTATCCTATCCGGCCCTCTATCCTATCCTATCCTCCATCCTATCCTCTCCTCTATCATATCCTGTCCCCTATCCTATCCTATACTCTATCCTATACTATCCTCTATCCTATCCTATCCTCTATCCTATCCTATCCTCTATCCTATCCTATCCTCTATCCTATCCTATCCTCTATCCTATCCTATCCTCTTTCCTATCCTATCCTCAATCCTACTCTATTCTCTATCCTATCCTATCCTCTATCCTATCCTCAATCCTATCCAATCCCCTATCCTATCCTCTGTCCTATAATATCCTCTATCCTATACTATAGTCTATCCTATCCTATCCTCTATCCTATCGTGTCCTCTATCCTATCCTATCCTCCATCCTATCCTATCCTCTATCCTATCCTATCCTCTATCCTATCCTATCCTATCCTCTATCCTATCCTATCCTCTATCCTATCCTATCCTCTATCCTATCCTATCCTCCATCCTAACCTATCCTCTATCCTATCCTATCGTCTATGCTATAATATCCTCTATCCTATACAATCATCTATCCTATCCTCTATCCTAGCCTATCCTCAATCCTATCTTATCCCCTATAGTATCCTATCCTCTATCATATCCAATCCTATATCCTATCCTCTATCCTATCCTATCCTCTATCCTATCCTATCCTCTTTCCTATCCTATCCTCAATCCTATTCTATCCTCTATCCTATCCTATCCTCTATCCTATCCTCAATCCTATCCAATCCCCTATCCTATCCTCTGTCCTATAGTATCCTCTATCCTATATTATAGTCTATCCTATCCTATCCTCTATCCTATCGTATCCTCTATCCGATCCTATCCTGTATCCTATAATATCATCTATCCTATGCTATTCTCTATCCTATACCATCCTCTGCCCTATCCTATACTCTATCCTATCATATCCTCTATCCTATGCTATCCTCTTTCCTATCCTCTACTCTATCCTATCCTATCCTCTATCATATCCTATCCTCTATCGTATCCTATCCTCTATCGTATCCTATCGTCTATCCTATCCAATCCCCTATCCTATCCTCTATCATATCCTATCCTCTATCCTATAATATCAGCTATCCTATCCTATCCTATCCTCTATCATATCCAATCCCCTATCCTATCCTCTATCCTATCCTATCCTCTATCCTATCCTATCCTCTATCCTATCCTATCCCCTATCCTATCCTATCCTCTATCCCATCCTATCCTCTATCCTATCCTATAATCTATCCTATCCTATCCTCTATCCTATCCTATCCTCTATCGTATCCTATCCTCTATCCTATCCTATCCTCTATCCTATACTATCCTCTATACAATCCTCTATCCTATCCTATCCTCTTTCCTATCCTATCCTCTATCCTATCCTATCCTCTATCCTATCCTATCCTCTATCCTATCCTATCCTCTATCCTATCCTATAATCTATCATATCCTATCCTCTATCATATCCTATCCTCTATCGTATCCTATCCTCTATCGTATCCTATCGTCTATCCTATCCAATCCCCTATCCTATCCTCTATCATATCCTATCCTCTATCCTATAATATCAGCTATCCTATCCTATCCTATCCTCTATCATATCCAATCCCCTATCCTATCCTCTATCCTATCCTATCCTCTATCCTATCCTATCCTCTATCCTATCCTATCCTCTATCGTATCCTATCCTCTATCCTATCCTATCCCCTATACTATCCTCTATCCTATCCTCTCCTCTATCGTATCCCATCCTCTATCCTATCCAATCCTCTATCCTATCCTCTATTCTATCCTATCCTATATCCTATAATATCCTCTATCCTATCCTATCCTCTACCCTATCCAATCCCCTATCTTATCCTTTATCCTATCCTATTCACTATCCTGTCCCATCTTCTATCCTATCCTATCCTCTATCCTATCCTGTCCCCTATCCTATATTATACTCTATCATATACTATCCTCTATCCTATCCAATCCTCTATCCTATCAGATCCTCTATCCTATCGTATCCTCTATCCAATCCCATCCTATATCGTATTCTATCCTCTATCCTATCCTATCCTATAACCCATCCTATCCTCTATCCTAACCTATCCTCTATCCTATCCTATCCTCTATCCTATCCTATCCTCTTTCCTATCCTATCCTCTATCCTATCCTGTCCTCTATCCTATCCTATCCTCTATCCTCTCCTATCCTCAGTCCTATCCCCTATGCTATAATATCCTCAATCCTATCGTATCCCCTATCCTATCCTATCCTCTATCCTATCCTATCCTCTATCGTATCCCATCCTCTATCCTATCCGGCCCTCTATCCTATCCTATCCTCCATCCTATCCTCTCCTCTATCATATCCTGTCTCCTATCCTATCCTATACTCTATCCTATACTATCCTCTATCCTATCCTATCCTCTATCCTATCCTCTATCGTAACCTCTATCCTATCCTATCCTCTATCCTATAATATCCTCTATACTATCCTATCCTCTATCCTATCCTATCCTCTATCCTATCCTATCCTCTATCCTATCCTATCCTCTATCCTATCCTATCCTCTATCCTATCCTATCCTCTATCCTATCCTATCCTCTATCCTATCCTATCCTCTATCCTATCCTATCCTCTATGCTATCCTATCCTCTATCCTATCTTATCCTCTATCCTATCCTATCCTCTATCCTATCCTATCCTCTATCCTATCCTATCCTCTATCCTCTTCTATAATCTATCCTATCCTATCCTCTATCCTATCCTATCCTCTATCGTATCCTATCCTCTATCCTATCCTATCCTCTATACTATCCTCTATCCTATCCTATCCTCTTTCCTATCCTATCCTCTATCCTATCCTATCCTCTATCCTATCCTATCCTCTATCCTATCCTATCCTCTATCCTATCCTATCCTCTATCCTATCCTATAATCTATCCTATCCTATCCTCTATCCTATCCTATCCTCTATCGTCTACCATCCTCTATCCTATCCGGCCCTCTATCCTATCCTATCCTCCATCCTATCCTATCCTCTATTATATCCTGTCCCCTATCCTATCCTATACTCTATCCTATACTATCCTCTATCCTATCCTATCCTCTATCGTATCCTATCCTCTATCCTATCCTATCCTCTATCGTATCCCATCCTCTATCCTATCCGGCCCTCTATCCTATCCTATCCTCTATCCTATATCATCCTCTATCCAATCATACCCTCTATCCTATCCTGTATCCTATAATATCCTCTATCCTATCCTATCCTCTACCCTATCCAATCCCCTATCCTATCCTCTATCCTATCCTATCCTCTATCCTTTCCTATCCTCTATCCTATCCTATCCTATATCCTATCGCATCCTCAATCCTATCCTATCCTCAAACCTACCCCATACTCTATCCTATCCTATCCTGTATCCTATAATATCCTCTATCCTATAGTATCCTGTATCCTATCCCATCCTCTATCCTATCCTATCGTCTATCCTATAATATCTTCTATCCTATTCAATCCTTTATCCTATCCTCTATCCTATCCTCTATCCTATCCTATCCTCTATCCTATAATATCCTCTATACTATCCTATCCTCTATCCTATCCTATCCTCTATCCTATAATATCCTCTATCCTATCCTATTCTCTATCCTATCCTATCCTCTATCCTATCGTATCCTCCATCCTATCCCATCCTCTATCCTATCCTGCCCTCTATCCTATCCTATCCTGTATCCCATAATATCCTCTATCCTATCCTGTCCTCTATCCTATCATATCCTCTATCCTATCCTATCCTCTATCCTGTCCCATCCTCTATCCTGTCCTACCCTCTATCCTGTCCTACCCTCTATCCTATCCTATCCTCTATCCTATCCTCTATCCTATCCTCTATCCTATCCTCTATCCTATCCTCTATCCTATCCTCCATCCTATCCTATCCTCTATCCTATCCTATCCACTACCCTATCCTATCCTCTATCCTATAATATCCTCTATCCTATCCTATCCAGTATCCTATCCTATCCTCTACCCTATACTATCCTCTATCCTATCCTATCCTGTATCCTATAATATCCTCTATCCTATCCTATCCTCTACCCTATCCAATCCCCTATCTTATCCTCTATCCTATCCTATTCACTATCCTGTCCTATCATCTATCCTATCCTATCCTCTATCCTATCCTGTCCCCTATCCTATATTATACTCTATCATATACTATCCTCTATCCTATCCAATCCTCTATCCTATCCTATCCTCTATCCTATCGTATCCTCTATCCTATCCCATCCTCTATCGTATTCTATCCTCTATTCTATCCTATCCTATATCCCATCCTATCCTCTATCCTAACCTATCCTCTATCCTATCCTATCCTCAATGCTATCCTGCATCCTATCCCATCCTCTATCCTATTGGATCCTATATCCTATAATATCCTCTATCCTATCCTATACTTTATCCTATCCTATCCTCTATCCTATCCTATTTTCTATCCTATCCTATCCTCTATCCTATCCTGTCCTCTATCCTATCCTATCCTCTATCCTATCCTATCCTCTATCCTGTCCTATCCTCTATCCTATCCTATCCTCTATCCTATCGTATCCTCTATCCTATCCTATCCTCTATCCTATCCTATCCTCTATCCTATCCTATCCTCTATCCTATCCTATCCTCTATCCTCTGTCCTATCCTATCCTCTATCCTATCCTATCCTCTACCCTATCCTATCCTCTATCCTATCCTGTCCTCTATCCTATCCTATCCTCTATCCTATCCTATCATCTATCCTATCCTATCCTCTATACTATCCTATCCTCTATCCTATCCTCTATAATATCGTATCCTCTATCCTATCCTATCCTGTATCCTATAATATCATCTATCCTATGCTATTCTCTATCCTATCCCATCCTCTGCCCTATCCTATACTCTATCCTATCATATCCTCTATCCTATGCTATCCTCTTTCCTATCTTCTACTCTATCCTATCCTATCCTCTATCATATCCTATCCTCTATCGTATCCTATCCTCTATCCTATCCTATCGTCTATCCTATCCTATCCTCTATCCTATCCTATCCTCTATCATATCCTATCCTCTATCCTATCCTATCCTCTATCCTGTAGTATCCTCTATCCTATCCTATCCTCTATCCAATCCTATCCTCTATCCTATCCTATCCTCTATCCTATTGTATCCTCTATCCTATCCTATTTTTTTTTTTTTTTTTTTTTCCGAGGAGGTAATCACTATTACGGATACCCGACCCCTCCCGGGGGGGAGTGGGCCGGGTTATGTGGGACTCCTCGGCTGGTGGGTGCAATGCCGAGTATACCCACTAACTCCTCCCCGTCCGTCCCTAGGCTCCTGGGGGCACCCGTGGTCCGCGCGCGCATGTCTATCCGGTGTGCCCCCGCCTTAGCATTCCTCCCTGGGTGGGGGACGCGGCCTCCACCCTATCCTACTCTATCCGAAGGCGCCACGCAACGGACGACGTGAAGCCTTCCCCCCCATTTAGGCCGCCCGATGGACGTCCGGGCCCCCGCCCAAGACGTCCGACGGCCTCCGGGGACGCCATTGGCAACCGAGTATAAGGAGACCGTCGGTCCCCCGCCTCGAGATCACCAAGGGCGCCCCCGCCCGCGTTAAGGACGCCGCAACGGAGGCACGCCCCCGGGGCGTGCCCTGCGTCTCCTTCTCCCACCCCTTCGGCCGGGATCGTGATTTCGCTCACGACCCCGTTCCGCAGCCTCCTTCTGCAGCATTACCTGCTCACAGAAGGAGGCGAACCCTCTCCACGCCCCCTCGCCGCCCGCTGCCGCCGAGACGACAGCCGGAAGCGAGAGGTCATGGCCCACTGCGCGCCGCAGAGCACGGCGCTCACCCGCCCACGCTGGACACTCCTCCAGAGTGTGCTGCGCCGTGTCCCGCGACTCGCCGCAGTGGTGACACGCCTCCTCGGCCTCCCGCCCGATGCGACACAGGTACACACCGAAGCAACCGTGCCCGGTCATCACCTGCGTCACTCGGTAGGAGACCCTATGCCCCATCCATCCCCTGTTCCACCGGTCGAACACGGGGAGGATGGCCCGAACGGCCCGCCTCCCTCCTTCCTCCGTCCCGTGAAGGCTTTCGCGCCATTCCCGGGCGGCGGCCCGCCGAGCGCGGCCCCTGTACTCCGCCACATCGAGCGCCACCCGATCCGGAGCCATCCCCCTCCGCTGGAGGTCCCTGGCGTACCCGTGTACGTCCGACAACACGCGGGCCTCCAGCTCGAGGGGGATAAGCCCCGACATCACCATCGCCGTCGCGTAAGAGATGGTGCGATACCCCCGCACGATGCCAATGGCCAGCCTGCGCTCGATTCGGCGCAGCAGTGCTCGCACACCGCTACGCCCCCCGGCCAAGACATCGTACGCCCACACAGGGGCTCCGTACAGGACTAAAACCCGCACCACCACCGCGAACAGGCGACGCACCCGTCCACAGGGTCCCCCGAGATTCGGGAGAAGACGACCGAGCGCAGCGGTCGCCCTCTCCGCCCGGGGCACTAGCGACTCGATGTGGCGGCAGAAACGCCACAGGCCGTCGAGCTCGAGTCCCAGGTACCGCATCTGGAACCCGACCTCGACCGCTCCCCCCCCCACGGCGATCCAGCACTGGGGAGGCGCCGCCAGCCGGGCCCGGTGGTAAAACCACATGGCCCTGGTCTTAGCGACGGACACCTCTAGGCCCAGAGACCGGATCGCGCGTACCGCGCGCCACGCGCCGCGCTCCGCCAGGCAGACGGCCTCCTTCGTATACCTCCCGGCGGCAAGCACCAACGTGTCGTCGGCGTAACACGTTAGGCTGACACCGGGAGGCATCCCCTCCCGCAGGACGCTGTCGTACGCGAGGTTCCACAGCAACGGGCCCAACACCGAGCCCTGTGGAACCCCCCGCACGACGCTCCTGCGAATCATCCCGTACCGGCCAGGATATTCTATGCTCCTGTCGGAGAGATAGTCCCCGATCACCCTCCTAAGGTACGGAGGCACCTGGTGGAAGACCAGGGCCTCCGAAATTCTATCCCAGGGGACGGTGTTGAACGCGTTGGCGATATCCAAGGAGATCGCCAACGCAACACCGCCCCCCTCCGTACAGGCCTCCGAGAGAGCCCTCACCCGCCGAATTGCGTCGACGGTGGAGAGACCCCCCCGGAAGCCGAACTGCGCCTCGCTCAGATCGGGGACTCCTCCCCCCGACAGGTGCCGGACGAGGCGTCCAACGAGAACGCGCTCGAACAACTTCCCCGCCTCGTCCAGCAAGCAAATTGGCCGGTACCCGGAGGGCGAGTCCCGGGACTTGCCCGCCTTTGGAAGGAGGACCAGCCTGCCTGACTTCCATAGTGGGGGGAACACTCCCTCCCTCAGACAACTGTTGAACAGCCGCCTGAGTTCGGGAGCGAGCCCCCCCTCCAATGCCAAGACCAACGCGCGGCCCGACACCCCGTCAGGACCCGGGGCCTTGCGGCCCACCCGACGGGCCCTGGTCACCGCCTCCCCGAGCTCGCCGGCTGACACCTCCCACTCCGCGGACCAGGAGAGAGGCTCCTGGCCCGGATGGAGGCGGTGTCGCTGTCCCCCCTCACGCGGGAAGAGAGACGTCACCACCTCCTCGAGTAAGGGAGGGTCCATCGATTCCGTCAGTGGGGGGGCCCACGCGCGCAGCTTGCTCATTACAAGCTTATACGGGCGCCCCCACGGATCCGCGTCCACCGTGCCGACGAGCTCCGACCACGCGTCCGCCTTGGCCTTCGCGATGGCCCTCCGGAGAGTCCCGAGCGCGGCTCGGTACTCCCCGTGGAGCCTCGCCTCCTCGTCGTCGCGCCTCCTGCGCGCTCGGCCATACTGGCGCCGCGCGGCATTGCAGGCACGCCGAAGCTCTGCAATGCCCGCGGACCACCAGTATGCCGCCCTTCTATGGTCGGACCGGCTCCGGGGCACCGCGGTGTCGCACACCGCCGTCATCACCTCCCGGAGCCGCTCCGCCCCGCGCGCCGGTGCCCCCCCAGCCGGCTGGGGCCCCCCCCACGTTACCGCGGCGACAGCGGCCCGGAACAGGTCCTCGTCCGCCCTGCTCCACGCCCATCGCGGCCGTCGGTCCACCCGGCCGTGCCGGGAATCCCGCGCGTAGAGGGCGGCGGGCCACACGTCCATGACTATGGGCGTGTGGTCAGAGGCCAGCTCTAGTTCTTCCGCCACCCTCCATCCCGACACTCGGCGCACGGCCGACGGCGTCCCCCATGTCAGATCGACAATAGAGACACCCTGCGGCCGCACGCACGTCGGCGTGGATCCCCGGTTAATCAACCGGAGATCCAGGCCGGACGCCCAGGTTAACACCTCGCTTCCCCTAGTGGTCGTCCTGGGACTCCCCCACGATACCGCGTGGGCATTGAAGTCTCCCAGGACGAGAACCGGACGGGCGCTGCACCGCGCGATGCAGCTACTCAGCCCGCCCAGGAACCCCCGAAAATGATCGAGGCCACGGCTCGGCGAGATATAAACTCCGACGACCGCGATGTCCCCCCACCGCACCGCCACGAATCCCTCGCCTCTCTCCAGAAGGGAGATCGACGGGGACCCGCGGCGGCCCTCCGCCACTATGGCGACGGAGCCGGCCTCGTCCCCCACCCAGAAGGGGTGATCGGGAACGGAGTACGGCTCCGCCGCCACTGCCAACCCAGTCCCCCGCTCGCGCACGGCCTGGACAAACAAGTCCTGGGCCGCACGCGAGTGGTTGAGGTTCGCCTGCAGAACCGGAATAGGCCTGAAAACAGCCTACCCTGACATTTGCTCTGCAGGCTCCCCCCCCTGGGGGGACTGGGCCCCCGGTGTAGTCGGCTGCTGCTGCGCGGGTGCAGCCGCCGACTTTTCCCCTCTTCCCTTCACCGCCGCGCGACCCCTCCTCGGAGCCGGGGCACACGCTTTGGCCCCGAACCTGTGGTTCGAGGGCCTCCCCAGATCCGCGCAGAGCGGGCATCTGGGGGCAGCCCCACAGGCCGAGGCGCGGTGCTCGGTCGCACCGCACCGATAGCACCTCGCGCTCCTGTCGACCGTGCTTTTACAGGTCGACCGCGTGTGCCCCGTCTCCAAGCAGCGGAAGCACTGAAGGGGTCGCTCCCTCAGTGCCTCCACCCGCGCCGAGGACCAGCCGACCAGCAGCCGGCCCCCCGCCACCACCTTCCTGACGGCCGCGAGGGGGCCCTGGGCCCAACAGGAGCCCAGCACCCGCTCAGAGGCGGACCTCCGGATCTCTCCGACCCGGAACTCGGCCTCCGAGCACCCCCCCGCAGCCGCAAGTGCCGCCGCGACCTCCCTTGCGCTAACCGAGTCGTCCAGGCCAGCGACGCGCAACTCGCCTCGCTTGACGGCCTGGACGACTTTAACCCCAGTCCCTTGTAAGGCCTCAGAGACCCTCGTGGAGAGGGCCCGTGCCTTCTCTTGGCCCTCCGGGCCCTTTACCTCCAGGAGGATCCCCCCCGTCTTGGTCCTCCTGGGGAGCACCCCCGACTCAATCCCCAGCGCCTTGAGGTCTATTGCCTCTCTGGCCCTGGCGATCACTCCCGCGTAGGTGAGCTTACAGCTCTCGGGGATCGTGATCGCCACGGCCCCGGACTTGGGGGCGCGCCCCAGGGCAACAACCCTCCCACTTGACGGCTTCGCCGTGATCGCGCCGGCCCCCTTTCGCGTGCCGACCGCCGAACCCCCGGTCGCCGTCCTCCGTTTCGCCGAAGCAGCGGCCGCCGACTCGGCGGCGAGGGCTATGGCCGCCCTCTCCTCCGCCGCTGCCCGCCTCCTCTCCGCCTTCCTCGCGGACCTCGACTTCGCCACCGACCAGGAGGCTGGGTCGACCGGCGGCGGGATGTCCACGGGTGGCACCACCCCGGCGCTGGACACCACCACCGGCCCAGTCCTCCTGGTTTCGACCACCGCCGGCGGAGAAGCCACCGGCGGGGCATCGCGCGTCCCTCCCCCCCTACCCTGGAGAGCCGGAACCATCCCGGCCAGGATTGCCCGGAAACGATTCTCCATTCTCGTTTCCAGCTCGGCATTCCTGGCCGCCACCATCGCGTCGACGCGGAGGAGAAGGGCTTGAGGGTCCAGTACCCCCGCCCCCTCCGCCGCCCGCGTCGCCGCTTCCGCCGCCGGTCCCGTCCCCGCGGTCCCGCCTGAGGAGGCGGAGGGTACCGCCCCAGGGGCCGTCTTTCCCGCGACCGCCCGCTTCTCCGCTCCCGCGACGCGAAGCCTCGCCCGGAGGTCCTGTACCTCCTTGGCGAGGGCCTCGGTCTGTTGGCGGAGACGGGCGACCTCCTGGCTATTGCCCCACGCCGTGCCAGTGTATGCCCGCTGCACCAGCGTAGTGCAATAGGCCCTGGCCAGCGCGGAGCAATCCCTGAGCTCCTTGGCAAAATTGCCCTTGAGGCCCCTGGAGACGGTGGAGACGCCCTCCACACGTCTCATCGCGTCCTCCACCTCCTCCGCCAGCTGCGCCGTCGGCAGCTTCCCCGCGGACTCCATTAGCTCCGCGATTTTGCGGAGCTGGCCCCTCTCGGCGCGGTCGCTGAGCACCTGCTCAGCACCCGCCCCCGAGGAGCCCTCCTCAGGGGTCCCCCCGACGACCCTCCCGCTGCGCGTCTGCAGCCCCCCTCCTGCCACGGACGGCTCCAGCCGGGGCCGCTTCCCCGTCGGAGCTCCGTCCGCCCCCCGCATCTCGGCTCCCGCGCGCGACACGCCCGCGTCCGAGTCTCCCGAAATCTGTGATGACGTTTCCGTCACCACAGCTTCGCTGGTAGTATTTACCTCCGAAGGGGCCCAGTGGTCCACCACCTTCGGCTCGCAGTCGTTGGATAACGACGCGCTGTGGCCTGCTCGCCCACCAACAGTCGCGCCGGTACTGGGGTATCCCTCCCCTGCACCGTAAACTAAACTCTTTTCCTTTGTGCCGTCCATGTCAATTTTGTGAATCACCCAGCCTTGCCCTGGTCCGTCACCGAAAATCCCGTCCCAACTCGGCAGTTTTTGCCCCTCCGTGCGAACCTTACCGGCAAGGGTGCCCCTACCAGGATCCGAAGATCCCGCCGGCATTGCCTCGCACATCGTCGAGGCTACTTCCTGCCGCGTACCCCCCGCTCCGTTAGCCACCCACAGTCGTGAGTGCCCAGGGACCACCGCGAGGAGGTGGAGCGTGGAGGATTTTAGGAATATGACCGCCACCACTGTGGCATACCTAGCAGTGGATCCGAGTCACCACTGCCAAGCCCATATCCCCTAGGTCCCCATCCTCTATCCTATCCTATCCTCTATCCTATCCTATCCTCTATCCTATCCTATCCTCTATCCTATCCTCTATCCTATCCTCTATCCTATCATATCCTCTATCCTATCCTATCCTCAACCCTATCCTATCCTCAATCCTATCCGATCCTCTATCCTATCCTATCCTCTATCATATCCTATCCTCTTTCCTATCCTATCGTCAATCCTACTCTATCCTCTATCCTATCCTATCCTCTATCCTATCCTCAATCCTACCCAATCCCCTATCCTATCCTCTGTCCTATAATATCCTCTATCCTATATTATAGTCTATCCTATCCTATCCTCTATCCTATCGTATCCTCCATCCTATCCTATCCTCCATCCTATCCTATCCTCTATCCTATCCTATCCTCTATCCTATCCAATCCCCTATCCTATCCTATCCTCTATCCTATCCTCTATCGTATCCTATCCTCTATCCTATCCTATCCTATCCTATCCTCTATCCTATCCTATCCTCTATCCTATCCTATCCACTATCCTATCCTATCCTATCCTCTATCCTATTCTATATTATATCCGATCCTATCCGATCCTCTATCTTATCCTATCCTCTATCCTATCCTATCCTCTATCCTATCCTATCCTCTACCCTATCCAATCCCCTAGACTTTCCTCTATTCGATCCTCTCCTCTATAATATCGTATCGTCTATCCTATCCTGTCATCTATTCAATAATATCATCCATCCTATCCTCTTCTCTATCCTACCCTATCCTATCCTCTATCGTATCATATCCTCTATCCTATCCAATCCTATGTCCTATACTCTATCCTATCCAATCGCCTATCCAATCCTCTATCCTATCCTATCCTCTATAATATCGTATCCTCTATCCTATCATAACATTTATCCTACCCTATCCTCCATCCTATCCAATCCTCTACCCTATCCGATCCTCTATCCTACCATATCCTCTATAATATCGTATCCTCTATCATATCCTATCCTCTTTCCTATAATATCATCCACCTTATCCTATTCTCTATCCTATCGTATCCTGTATCCTATCCTATCCTCTATCCTATACTATCATCTAACCTATCCTATTCTCTATCCTATCCTCTATCGTCTGTTGTATCCTATCCTATCCACTATCCTATCCTATCCGCAATCCTCTCCTATCCTCTATCCTATCCTATCCTCTATCCTATCCTATCCTCTATCCTATCCAATCCCCTATCCTATCCTCTATCCGATCCTATCCTCTACCCTATCCTATCCTCTATCCTATCCTATCCTCTATCATATCCTATCCTCTATCCTATTCTATCCTCTATCCTATCCTATCCTCTATCCTATACTATCATCTATCCTATCCTATCCTATCCTCTATCCTATCTTATCCCCTATCCTATCCACTATCCTATCCTCAATCCTATCCTATCCTCTATCCTATCCTATCCTCTATCCTATCCTATCCTCTATCCTATCCTATCCTCTGACCTATCCTATCCCCCATCCTATCCTATCCGCTATCCTATAATATCATCTATCCTATACTATTCTCTATCCTATCCTACCCTCTATCCTATACTATCCTCTATCGTATCCTATCCTCTATCCGATCCTATCCTCTATCCTATCCTATCCTATCCCCTATCCTCTATCCTATCCTATCCTATCCTCTATCCTATCCTATCATCTATCCTATTCTCTATCCTATCCTATCCTCTATCCTATCCGATCCCCTATCCAATCCAATCCCCTATCCTATCCTCTATCCGATCCTATCCTCTATCCTATCCAATCTCCTATCCTATCCTTTTCCTCTATCCTATAATATCATCTATCCTATACTATTCTCTATCCTATCTTATCCCCTATCCTATACTATCCTCTATCGTCTCCTATCTTCTATCCTATCCTATCCTCTATCCTATCCTATCCCCTATCCTATCCACTATCCTATCCTCAATCCTATCCTATCCTCTACCCTATCCTATCCTCTATCCTATCGTATCCTCTATCCTATCATATCATTTATCCTATCCGATCCTCTATCCTACCATATCCTCTATAATATCGTATCCTCTATCATATCCTATCCTCTTTCCTATAATATCATCCACCTTATCCTATTCTCTATCCTATCGTATCCTGTATGCTATCCTATCCTCTATCCTATACTATCATCTAACCTATCCTATTCTCTATCCTATCCTCTATCGTCTGTTGTATCCTATCCTATCCACTATCCTATCCTATCCGCAATCCTCTCCTATCCTCTATCCTATCCTATCCTGTGTTCTATCCCATCCTCTATCATATAATATCCTCTATCCTATCCAATCCTCTATCCTATCCTCTATCCTATCCTCTATCGTATCCTATCCTCTATCCTATCCTATCCTATTCTCTATCCTATCCTCTACCCTATCCTATCCTCTATCCTATAATATCATCTATCCTATACTATTCTCTATCCTATCCTATCCTATATCCTATCCTAACCTCTATCCTATCCTATCCTCTAACCTATCCTATCCTCTATCGTATCCTATCCTCTATCCTATCCTATCCTCAACCCTATCCTATCCTCTATCCTATCCTATCCTCTATCCTATCCTATCCTATCCTCTATCCTATCCTATCCTCTATCCTATCCTCTATCGTATCCTATCCTCTATCCTATCCTATCCTATCCTATCCTCTATCCTATCCTATCCTATCCTCTATCCTATCCAATCCCCTATCCTATCCTCTATCCGATCCTATCCTCTACCCTATCCTATCCTCTATCCTATCCTATCCTCTATCCTATCCTATCATCTATCCTATTCTCTATCCTATCCTATCCTCTATCCTATCCGATCCCCTATCCAATCCAATCCCCTATCCTATCCTCTATCCGATCCTATCCTCTATCCTATCCAATCTCCTATCCTATCCTTTTCCTCTATCCTATAATATCATCTATCCTATACTATTCTCTATCCTATCTTATCCCCTATCCTATACTATCCTCTATCGTCTCCTATCTTCTATCCTATCCTATCCTCTATCCTATCCTATCCCCTATCCTATCCACTATCCTATCCTCAATCCTATCCTATCCTCTACCCTATCCTATCCTCTATCCTATCGTATCCTCTATCCTATCATATCATTTATCCTATCCGATCCTCTATCCTACCATATCCTCTATAATATCGTATCCTCTATCATATCCTATCCTCTTTCCTATAATATCATCCACCTTATCCTATTCTCTATCCTATCGTATCCTGTATGCTATCCTATCCTCTATCCTATACTATCATCTAACCTATCCTATTCTCTATCCTATCCTCTATCGTCTGTTGTATCCTATCCTATCCACTATCCTATCCTATCCGCAATCCTCTCCTATCCTCTATCCTATCCTATCCTGTGTTCTATCCCATCCTCTATCATATAATATCCTCTATCCTATCCAATCCTCTATCCTATCCTCTATCCTATCCTCTATCGTATCCTATCCTCTATCCTATCCTATCCTATTCTCTATCCTATCCTCTACCCTATCCTATCCTCTATCCTATAATATCATCTATCCTATACTATTCTCTATCCTATCCTATCCTATATCCTATCCTAACCTCTATCCTATCCTATCCTCTAACCTATCCTATCCTCTATCGTATCCTATCCTCTATCCTATCCTATCCTCAACCCTATCCTATCCTCTATCCTATCCTATCCTCTATCCTATCCTATCCTATCCTCTATCCTATCCTATCCTCTATCCTATCCTCTATCGTATCCTATCCTCTATCCTATCCTATCCTATCCTATCCTCTATCCTATCCTATCCTATCCTCTATCCTATCCAATCCCCTATCCTATCCTCTATCCGATCCTATCCTCTACCCTATCCTATCCTCTATCCTATCCTATCCTCTATCATATCCTATCCTCTATCCTATTCTATCCTCTATCCTATCCTATCCTCTATCCTATACTATCATCTATCCTATCCTATCCTATCCTCTATCCTATCTTATCCCCTATCCTATCCACTATCCTATCCTCAATCCTATCCTATCCTCTGCCCTATCCTATCCTCTATCCTATCCTATCCTCTATCCTATCCAATCCCCTATCCTATCCTATCCTCTATCCTATCCTCTATCGTATCCTATCCTCTATCCTATCCTATCCTATCCTCTGCCCTATCCTATCCTCTATCCTATCCTATCCTCTATCCTATCCAATCCTCTATCCTATCCTATCCTCTATCCTATCCTCTATCGTATCCTATCCTCTATCCTATCCTATCCTATCCTATCCTCTATCCTATCCTATCCTATCCTATCCTCTATCCTACCCTATCCTCTATTCTATCCTCCATCATATCATATCCTCTATCCTATTCTATCCTCTATCCTATCCTCTCCACTATCCTATACTATCATCTATCCTATCCTATCCTATCCACTATCCTATCATCAATCCTATCCTATCCTCAATCCTATCCTATCCTCTACCCTATCCTATCCTCTATCCTATCGTATCCTCTATCCTATCATATCATTTATCCTATCCTATCCTCCATCCTATCCAATCCTCTACCCTATCCGATCCTCTATCCTACCATATCCTCTATAATATCGTATCCTCTATCATATCCTATCCTCTTTCCTATAATATCATCCACCTTATCCTATTCTCTATCCTATCGTATCCTGTATCCTATCCTATCCTCTATCCTATACTATCATCTAACCTATCCTATTCTCTATCCTATCCTCTATCGTCTGTTGTATCCTATCCTATCCACTATCCTATCCTATCCGCAATCCTCTCCTATCCTCTATCCTATCCTATCCTCTATCCTATCCTATCCTCTATCCTATCCACTCCCCTATCCTATCCTCTATCCGATCCTATCCTCTACCCTATCCTATCCTCTATCCTATCCTATCCTCTATCATATCCTATCCTCTATCCTATTCTATCCCCTATCCTATCCTATCCTCTATCCTATACTATCATCTATCCTATCCTATCCTATCCTCTATCCTATCTTATCCCCTATCCTATCCACTATCCTATCCTCAATCCTATCCTATCCTGTGCCCTATCCTATCCTCTATCCTATCCTTTCCTCTATCCTATCCAATCCCCCATCCTATCCTATCCGCTATCCTATAATATCATCTATCCTATACTATTCTCTATCCTATCTTATCCTCTATCCTATCCTATTCTCTATCCTATCCTCTACCCTATCCTATCCTCTATCCTATTTTATCCTCTATCCTATCCAATCCCCTATACAATCCTCTATCCTATCCTATTCTCTATAATATTGTATCCTCTATCCTATCCTCTATCCTATACTATCATCTAACCTATCCTATTCTCTATCCAATCCTCTATCGTCTGTTCTATCCTATCCTATCCGCTATCCTATCCTACCCTCAATCCTCTCCTATCCTCTATCCTATCCTATCCTGTATCCTATCCTATCCTCTATCCTATAATATCCTCTATCCTATCCAATCTTCTATCCTATCCTCTATCCTATCCTCTACCCTATTTTATCCTCTATCCTATAATATCATCTATCCTATACTATTCTCTATCATATCCTACCCTCTATCCTATACTATCCTCTATCGTATCCTATCCTCTATCCGATCCTATCCTCTATCCTATCCTATCCTATCCTCTATCCTATCCTATCCTATCCTCTATCCTATCCTCTATCCTATCCAATCCCCTATCCTATCCACTATCCTATCCTCAATCCTATCCTATCCTCTATCCTATCCTATCCTCTATCCTATCCTATCCTCTATCCTATCCTATCCTCTAACCTATCCTATCCTCTATCCTATCCTATCCTCTATCCTATCCTATCCTCTATCCTATCCTATCCTCTAACCTATCCTATCCTCTATCCTATCCTATCCTCTATCCTATCCTATCCTCTAACCTATCCTATCCTCTATCCTATCCTATCCTCTATCCTATCCTATCCTCAACCCTATCCTATCCTCTATCCTATCCTATCCTCTATCCTATCCTATCCTATCCTCTATCCTATCCTATCCTCTATCCTATCCTATCCTATCCTCTATCCTATCCTATCATCTATCCTATCCTCTATCCTATCCTATCCGCAATCCTCTCCTATCCTCTATCCTATCCTATCCTGTGTTCTATCCCATCCTCTATCATATAATATCCTCTATCCTATCCAATCCTCTATCCTATCCTCTATCCTATCCTCTATCGTATCCTATCCTCTATCCTATCCTATCCTATTCTCTATCCTATCCTCTACCCTATCCTATCCTCTATCCTATAATATCATCTATCCTATACTATTCTCTATCCTATCCTATCCTATATCCTATCCTAACCTCTATCCTATCCTATCCTCTAACCTATCCTATCCTCTATCGTATCCTATCCTGTATCCTATCCTATCCTCAACCCTATCCTATCCTCTATCCTATCCTATCCTCTATCCTATCCTATCCTATCCTCTATCCTATCCTCTATCGTATCCTATCCTCTATCCTATCCTATCCTATCCTATCCTCTATCCTATCCTATCCTATCCTCTATCCTATCCAATCCCCTATCCTATCCTCTATCCGATCCTATCCTCTACCCTATCCTATCCTCTATCCTATTCTATCCTCTATCATATCCTATCCTCTATCCTATTCTATCCTCTATCCTATCCTATCCTCTATCCTATACTATCATCTATCCTATCCTATCCTATCCTCTATCCTATCTTATCCCCTATCCTATCCACTATCCTATCCTCAATCCTATCCTATCCTCTGCCCTATCCTATCCTCTATCCTATCCTATCCTCTATCCTATCCAATCCCCTATCCTATCCTCTATCCGATCCTATCCTCTATCCTATCCTATCCTCTACCCTATCCTATCCTCTATCCTATCCTATCCTCTATCCTATCCTATCCTATCCTCTACCCTATCCTATCCTCTATCCTATCCTATCCTATCCTCTATCCTACCCTATCCTCTATTCTATCCTCCATCATATCATATCCTCTATCCTATTCTATCCTCTATCCTATCCTCTCCACTATCCTATACTATCATCTATCCTATCCTATCCTATCCACTATCCTATCATCAATCCTATCCTATCCTCAATCCTATCCTATCCTCTACCCTATCCTATCCTCTATCCTATCGTATCCTCTATCCTATCATATCATTTATCCTATCCTATCCTCCATCCTATCCAATCCTCTACCCTATCCGATCCTCTATCCTACCATATCCTCTATAATATCGTATCCTCTATCATATCCTATCCTCTTTCCTATAATATCATCCACCTTATCCTATTCTCTATCCTATCGTATCCTGTATCCTATCCTATCCTCTATCCTATACTATCATCTAACCTATCCTATTCTCTATCCTATCCTCTATCGTCTGTTGTATCCTATCCTATCCACTATCCTATCCTATCCGCAATCCTCTCCTATCCTCTATCCTATCCTATCCTCTATCCTATCCTATCCTCTATCCTATCCAATCCCCTATCCTATCCTCTATCCGATCCTATCCTCTACCCTATCCTATCCTCTATCCTATCCTATCCTCTATCATATCCTATCCTCTATCCTATTCTATCCTCTATCCTATCCTATCCTCTATCCTATACTATCATCTATCCTATCCTATCCTATCCTCTATCCTATCTTATCCCCTATCCTATCCACTATCCTATCCTCAATCCTATCCTATCCTGTGCCCTATCCTATCCTCTATCCTATCCTTTCCTCTATCCTATCCAATCCCCCATCCTATCCTATCCGCTATCCTATAATATCATCTATCCTATACTATTCTCTATCCTATCTTATCCTCTATCCTATCCTATTCTCTATCCTATCCTCTACCCTATCCTATCCTCTATCCTATTTTATCCTCTATCCTATCCAATCCCCTATCCAATCCTCTATCCTATCCTATTCTCTATAATATTGTATCCTCTATCCTATCCTCTATCCTATACTATCATCTAACCTATCCTATTCTCTATCCTATCCTCTATCGTCTGTTGTATCCTATCCTATCCACTATCCTATCCTATCCGCAATCCTCTCCTATCCTCTATCCTATCCTATCCTGTGTTCTATCCCATCCTCTATCATATAATATCCTCTATCCTATCCTATCCTCTATCCTATCCTATCCTCTATCATATCCTATCCTCTATCCTATTCTATCCTCTATCCTATCCTATCCTCTATCCTATACTATCATCTATCCTATCCTATCCTATCCTCTATCCTATCTTATCCCCTATCCTATCCTATCCTGTCCTCTATCCTATCCTCTATCCTATCCTCTATCGTATCCTATCCTCTATCCTATCCTATCCTATCCTATCCTCTATCCTATCCTATCCTCTATCCTATCCAATCCCCTATCCTATCCTCTATCCGATCCTATCCTCTACCCTATCCAATCCTCTATCCTATCGTATCCTCTATAATATCGTATCCTCTATCCTATCCTATCCTCTATCCTATCCTATCCTCTATCCAATCCAATCCCCTATCCTATCCTCTATCCGATCCTATCCTCTATCCTATCCTATCCTATCCTATCCTCTATCCTATCCAATCCCCTATCCTATCCACTATCCTATCCTCAATCCTATCCTATCCTCTATCCTATCCAATCCTGAACCCTATCGTATCCTCTATCCTATCCTATTCTCTATCCTATCCTCTACCCTATCCTATCCTCTATCCTACAATATCATCTATCCTATACTATTCTCTATCCTATCCTACCCTCTATCCTATACTATCCTCTATCGTATCCTATCCTCTATCCGATCCTATCCTCCATCCTATCCTATCCTCTATCCTATCCTATCCTCTATCCTATCCAATCCCCTATCCTATCCACTATCCTATCCTCAATCCTATCCTATCCTCTATCTTATCCTATCCTCTATCCTATCCTATCCTCTGTCCTATCCTATCTTCAACCCTATCCTATCCTCTATCCTATCCTATCCTCTATCCTATCCTCTATCCGATCCTATCCTCTATCGTATCCTATCCTCTATCCTATCCTATTCTCCATCCTATCCTATCCTCTATCCTATCCTCTATCCTATCCTCTATCGTATCCTATCCTCTATCCTATCCTATCCTGTATCCTATCCTATCCTCTATCGTATCCTATCCTCTATCCGATGCTATCATCTATCCTATCCTATCCTCTATCCTATCCTATCCTCTATCCGATCCTATTCTCTATCCTATCCTATCCTCTATCCTATTATATCCTCTATCCTACCATATCTTCTATCCTATCCTATCCTCTATCCTATCCAATCCCCTATCCTATCCTCTATCCTATCCTATTCTCTGTCCTATCCTCTACCCTATCCTGTCCTCTATCCGATCCTATCGTCTATCCTATCCTATTCTCTATCCTATCCTATTCTCTATCCTATCCTCTACCCTATCCTATCCTCTATCTTATAATATCATCTATCCTATACTATTCTTTATCCTATCCAACCTCTATCCTATAGTATCCTCTATCCGATCCTATCGTCTATCCTATCCTATTCTCTATCCTATCCTATTCTCTATCCTATCCTCTACCCTATCCTATCCTCTATCTTATAATATCATCTATCCTATACTATTCTTTATCCTATCCAACCTCTATCCTATAGTATCCTCTATCGTATCCTATCCTCTATCCGATCCTATCCTATCCTATCCTATCCTCTATCCGATCCTATTCTCTATCCTATCCTATCCTCTATCCTATTATATCCTCTATCCTACCATATCTTCTATCCTATCCTATCCTCTATCCTATCCAATCCCCTATCCTATCCTCTATCCAATCCTATTCTCTGTCCTATCCTCTACCCTATCCTATCCTCTATCCGATCCTATCGTCTATCCTATCCTATTCTCTATCCTATCCTATTCTCTATCCTATCCTCTACCCTATCCTATCCTCTATCTTATAATATCATCTATCCTATACTATTCTTTATCCTATCCAACCTCTATCCTATACTATCCTCTATCGTATCCTATCCTCTATCCGATCCTATCCTCTATCCTATTCTATCCTCTATCCTATCCATTCCCCTATCCAATCCTCTATCCGATCCTATTCTCTATCCTATCCTATCCTCTATCCTATTATATCCTCTATCCTACCATATCTTCTATCCTATCCAATCCCCTATCCAATCCTCTATCCTATCCTATCCTCTATAATATCGTATCCTCTATCCTATCCTCTATCCTATACTATCATCTAACCTATCCTATTCTCTATCCTATCCTCTATCGTCTGTTCTATCCTATCCTATCCACTATCCTATCCTATCCTCAATCCTCTCCTATCCTCTATCCTATCCTATCCTGTATCCTATCCTATCCTCTATCGTATCCTATGCTCTATCCGAACCTATCATCTATCCTATCCTATCCTCTATCCTATCCTATTCTCTATCTTAACCTCTACCCAATCCTATCCTCTATCGTATAATATCATCTATCCTATACTATTCTCTATCCTGTCCTAGCCTCTATCCTATACTATCCTCTATGGTATCCTATATCCTCTATCCGATCCTATCCTCTATCGTATCCTATCCTCTATCCTATCCTATTCTGTATCCTATACTCTACCCTATCCTTTCCTCTATCCTATCCTATCCTCTATCCTATAATATCATCTATCCTATACTATTCTCTATCCTGTCCTAGCCTCTATCCTATACTATCCTCTATGGTATCCTATATCCTCTATCCGATCCTATCCTCTATCGTATCCTATCCTCTATCCTATCCTATTCTGTATCCTATACTCTACCCTATCCTTTCCTCTATCCTATCCTATCCTCTATCCTATAATATCATCTATCCTATACTATCCTCTATCCTATCCTCTATCCGATCCTATCCTCTATCCTATCCAATCCTGTACCCTATCTTCTATCCTATCCTCTATCGTATCCTATCCTGTATCCGATCCTATCCTCTATCCTATCCTATCCTCTATCCTATCCTATTCTCTATCCTATCCTCTACCCTATCCTATCCTCTATCCTATAATATCATCTATCCTATACTATTCTCTATCCTAACCTATCCTCTATCCTATACTATCCTCTATCGTATCCTATCCTCTATCCGATCCTATCCTCTATCCTATCCTATCCTCTATCCTATCCTATTCTCTATCCTATCCTCTACCCTATCCTATCCTCTATCCTATTCTATTCTCTATTCTATCCATTCCCCTATCCTATCCTCTATCCGATCCTATTCTCTATCCTATCCTATCCTCTATCCAATTATATCCTCTATCCTACCATATCTTCTATCCTATCCTCTATCCGATCCTATCCTCTATCCTATAATATCATCTATCCTATACTATTCTCTATCCTAACCTATCCTCTATCCTATACTATCCTCTATCGTATCCTATCCTCTATCCGATCCTATCCTCTATCCTATCCTCTACCCTATCCTATCCCCTATCCTATCCTCTATCCTATGATATCCTATCCTCTATCCTATCCTATGCTCTATCCTATAATATCATCTATCCTATCCAATTCTCTGTCCTATCCTCTACCCTATCCTATCCTCTATCCTATCCTATCCTCTATCCTATCCTATCCTCTCCTCTATCCTATCCTATGCTCTATCCTATCCCCTATCCTATCCTATCCTCTATGCTATCCTATCCTCTATCCTATCCTATCCTATCCTCTATCCTATCCTATCATATCCTCTATCCTATTATATGCTCTATCCTATAATATCATCTATCCTATACTATTCTCTATCCTATCTTATCCTCTATCCTATACTATCCTCTATCGTCTCCTATCCTCTATTCTATCGAATCACCTATCCTATCCTCTATTCGATCCTATCCTCTATCCTATCCTATCCTCTATCCTATAATATCATCTATCCTATACTATTCTCTATCCTATCGCATCCTCTATCCTATCCTCTATCCTATCCTCTATCGTATCCTATCCTGTATCCGATCCTATCCGCTATCCTATCCTCTATCCTATCCAATCCCCTATCCAATCCTCTATCCTATCCTATCCTCTATAATATCGTATCCTCTATCCTATCCTCTATCCTATACTATCATCTATCCTATCCATTCAGCTATCCTATCCTCTATCCGATCCTATTCTCTATCCTATCCTATCCTCTATCCTATTATATCCTCTATCCTACCATATCTTCTATCCTATCCTATCCTCTATCCTATCCAATCGCCTATCCTATCCTCTATCCGATCCTATGCTCTATCCTATCCTATCCTCTATCCTATAATATCATCTATACTATACTATTGTCTATCCTATCGTATCGTCTATCCTATACTATCCTCTATCGTATCCTATCCTCTATCCGATCCTATCCTCTATCCTATCCAATCCTGTACCCTATCCTCTATCCTATCCTCTATCGTATCCTATCCTGTATCCGATCCTATCCTCTATCCTATCCTGTATCCGATCCTATCCTCTATCCTATCCTATCCTCTATCCTATCCTCTATCCTATCCAATCCCCTATCCTATCGACTATCCTATCCTCAATCCTATCCTATCCTCTATCCTATCCTATTCTCTGTCCTATCCTCTTCCCTATTATATCCTCTATCCCATCCTATCCTCTATCCTATCCAATCACCTATCCTATCCTCTATCCGATCCTATCCTCTATCCTATCCTATAATCTATCCTATACTATCCTCTATCGTATCCTATCCTCTATCCGATCCTATCCTCCATCCTATCCTATCCTCTATCCGATCCTATCCTCTACCCTATCCTATCGTCTATCCTATCCTATCAACTATCCTATCCAATCCCCTATCCTATCCTCTATCCGATCCTATCCTCTATCCTATCCTATCCTCTATCCTATACTATCCTCTATCGTATCCTATCCTCTATCCGATCCTATCCTCCACCCTATCCTATCGTCTATCCTATCCTATCAACTATCCTATCCAATCCCCTATCCTATCCTCTATCCGATCCTATCCTCTATCCTATCCTATCCTCTATCCTATACTATCCTCTATCGTATCCTATCCTCTATCCGATCCTATCCTCCATCCTATCCTATCCTCTATCCTATCTTATCCTCTATCCTATACTATCCTCTATCGTCCCCTATCTTCTATCCTATCCAATCCCATATCCAATCCTCTATCCTATCCTATCCTCTATAATATCGTATCCTCTATCCTATCCTCTATCCTATACTATCATCTAACCTATCCTATCCTCAATCCTCTCCTATCCTCTATCCTATCCTATCCTCTATCCTATCCTATCCTCTATCCTATACTATCCTCTATCGTATCCTATCCTCTATCCGATCCTATCATCTATCCTGTCCTATCCTCTATCCGATCCTATCCTCTATCCTATCCTATCCTCTATCCTATCCTATTCTCTATCCTATCCTCTACCCTATCCTATCCTCTATCCTATCCTATCCTCTATCCTATCCAATCCCCTATCCAATCCTCTATCCTATCCTATCCTCTATCCTACCCTATCCTCTATAATATCGTATCCTCTATCATATCCTATCCTCTTTCCTATAATATCATCCACCTTATCCTATTCTCTATCATATCGTATCCTGTATCCTATCCTATCCTCTATCCTATACTATCATCTAACCTATCCTATTCTCTATCCTATCCTCTATCGTCTGTTCTATCCTATCCTATCCACTATCCTATCCTATCCTCTATCCGATCCTATCCTGTATCCGATCCTATCCTCTATCCTATCCTATCCTCTATCCTATCCTATCCTATCCTCTATCCTATCCAATCCCCTATCCTATCCTCAATCCTATCATATCCTCTATCCTATCCTATTCTCTGTCCTATCCTCTTCCCTATTATATCCTCTATCCCATCCTATCCTCTATCCTATCCAATCATCTATTATATCCTCTATCCTACCACATCTTCTATCCTATCCTATCCTCTATCCTATACTATCCCCTATCCTATCCTCTATCCTATCCTATTCTCTGTCCTATCCTCTACCCTATCCTATCCTCTATCCTATCCTATCCTCTATCCTATCCTATCCTCTCCTCTATCCTATCCTATGCTCTATCCTATAATATCATCTATCCTATACTATTCTCTATCCTATCTTATCCTCTATCCTACACTATCCTCTATCGTCTCCTATCCTCTATCCTATCCAATCGCCTATCCTATCCTCTATCCGATCCTATCCTCTATCCTATCCTATCCTATCCTCTATCCTATCCAATCCCCTATCCTATCCTCAATCCTATCATATCCTCTATCCTATCCTATTCTCTGTCCTATCCTCTTCCCTATTATATCCTCTATCCCATCCTATCCTCTATCCTATCCAATCATCTATTATATCCTCTATCCTACCATATCTTCTATCCTATCCTATCCTCTATCCTATACTATCCCCTATCCTATCCTCTATCCTATCCTATTCTCTGTCCTATCCTCTACCCTATCCTATCCTCTATCCTATCCTATCCTCTATCCTATCCTATCCTCTCCTCTATCCTATCCTATGCTCTATCCTATAATATCATCTATCCTATACTATTCTCTATCCTATCTTATCCTCTATCCTATACTATTCTCTATCGTCTCCTATCCTCTATCCTATCCAATCGCCTATCCTATCCTCTATCCGATCCTATCCTCTATCCTATCCTATCCTCTATCCTATCCTATCCTATCCTCTATCCTATCCAATCCCCTATCCTATCCTCAATCCTATCATATCCTCTATCCTATCCTATTCTCTGTCCTATCCTCTTCCCTATTATATCCTCTATCCCATCCTATCCTCTATCCTATCCAATCATCTATTATATCCTCTATCCTACCATATCTTCTATCCTATCCTATCCTCTATCCTATACTATCCCCTATCCTATCCTCTATCCTATCCTATTCTCTGTCCTATCCTCTACCCTATCCTATCCTCTATCCTATCCTATCCTCTATCCTATCCTATCCTATCCTCTATCCTATCCTATTCTCTATCCTATCCTCTACCCTATCCTATCCTCTATCCTATACTATCATCTAACCTATCCTATTCTCTATCCTATCCTCTATCGTCTGTTCTATCCTATCCTATCCACTATCCTATCCTATCCTCTATCGTATCCTATCCTGTATCCTATCCTATCCTCTATCGTATCCTATCATCTATCCGATCCTATCATCTATCCTATCCTATCCTCTATCCTATCCTATCCTCTATCCTATCCTATGCTCTATCCTATCCTATCCTCTATCCTATTCTATCCTCTATCCTATCCTATGCTCTACCCTATCCTATCCTCTATCCTATAATATCCTCTATCCTATACAATCATCTATCCTATCCTCTATCCTATCCTATCCTCAATCCTATCCTATCCCCTATAGTATCCTATCCTCTATCATATCCAATCCTATATCCTATCCTCTATCCTATCCTATCCTATCCTCTATCCTATCCTATCCTCTATCCTATAATATCCTCTATCCTATCCTATCCTCTACCCTATCCTATCCTCTATCCTATCCTATCCTCTATCCTCTGTCCTATCCTATCCTCTATCCTATCCTATCCTCTACCCTATCCTATCCTCTATCCTATCCTATCCTCTATCCTATCCTATCATCTATCCTATCCTATCATCTATCCTATCCTATCCTCTATCCTATCCTATCCTCTATCCTATCCTCTATAATATCGTATCCTCTATCCTATCCTATCCTGTATCCTATAATATCATCTATCCTATCCTATTCTCTATCCTATCCCATCCTCTGCCCTATCCTATACTCTATCCTATCATATCCTCTATCCTATGCTATCCTCTTTCCTGTCCTCTACTCTATCCTATCCTATCCTCTATCATACCCTATCCTCTATCCTATCCTATCCTCTATCCTATCCTATCGTCTATCCTATCCTATCCTCTATCCTATCCTATCCTCTATCATATCCTATCCTCTATCCTATCCTATCCTATCCTCTATCCTGTAGTATCCACTATCCTATCCTATCCTCTATCCTATCCTATCCTCTATCCGATCCTATCCTCTATCCTATCCTATCCTCTATCCTATTGTATCCTCTATCCTATCCTATCCTCTATCCTATCCTCTATCCTATCCTCTATCCTATCATATCCTCTATCCTATCCTATCCTCAACCGTATCCTATCCTCAATCCTATCCGATCCTCAATCCTATCCTATCCTCTATCCTATCCAATCCTCTATCCTCTCCTCTATCCTATCCTATACTCTATCCTATCCTACCCTCAGTCCTATCCTGCCCTCTATCTTATCCTATCCTATTCTCTATCCTATACTATCCTCTAACCTATCCTATCCTCCATCCTATCCTATCCTCTATCCTATCCTATCCTCTAACCTATCCTATCCTGTATCCTATCCAATCGCCTATCCTATCCTCTATCCTATCCTATCCTCTATCCTCTCCAATCCTCTATCCTATCCTATGCTCTATCCTATCCTATGCTATAATATCCTCTATCCTGTAGTATCCTCTATCCTATCCTATCCTCTATCCTATTGTATCCTCTATCCTATCCTATCCTCTATCCTATCCTATCCTCTATCCTATCCTCTATCCTATCCTCTATCCTATCCTCTATCCTATCCTCTATCCTATCCTCTATCCTATCCTCTATCCTATCCTCTATCCTATCCTCTATCCTATCATATCCTCTATCCTATCCTATCCTCAACCCTATCCTATCCTCAATCCTATCCGATCCTCAATCCCATCCTATCCTCTATCCTATCCAATCCTCTATCCTCTCCTCTATCCTACCCTATACTCTATCCTATCCTATCCTCTATCCTATCCTATCCTCTATCCTATAATATCCTCTATCCTATCCTATCCTCTATCCTATCCTATCCTCCATCCTAACCTATCCTCGATCGTATCGTATCCTCTATCCTATCGTATCCTCGATCCTATCACATCCTCTATCCTATCGTATCCTCGATCGTATCGTATCCTCTATCCTATCGTATCCTCTATCGTATCACATCCTCTATCCTATCGTATCCTCTATCCTATCCCATCCTCTATCCTATCCTATCGTCTATCCTATAATATCCTCTATCCTATCCTATCCTCTATCCTATCCTCTATCCTATCCTCTATCCTATCCTATCCTCTATCCTATCCTATCCTCTATCCTATCCTATCCTCTATCCTATCCTATCCTCTATCCTATCCTATCCTCTATCCTATCCTATCCTCTATCCTATCCTATCCTCTATCCTATCCTATCCTCTATCCTATCCTATCCTCCTTCCTAACCTATCCTCTATCCTAACCTATCCTCTATCCTATCCTATCCTCTATCCTATCCTATCCTCTATCCTATCCTATCCTCTATCCTATCCTATCCGCTATCCTATCCTATCCTCTATCCTATCCTATCCTGTATCCTATCCAATCGCCTATCCTATCCTCTATCCTATCCTATCCTCTATTCTATCGTATCCTCTATCCTGTCCCATCCTTTATCGTATCCTATCCTCTATCCTATCCTATCCTATACCCTATAATATCCTGTATCCTATCCTCTATCCTATTCTATCCTCTATTCTATAATATCCTCTATCCTATCCAATCCTCTATCCTATCCTCTATCCAATCCTATCCTCAATCCTTTCCCATACTCTATCCTATCCTACCCTCCGTCCTATCTTATCCGCTACCCAATCCTATCCTCTATCCTATCCCATCCTCTATCCTATCCTATCGTCTGTTCTATAATATCCTCTATCCTATCCAATCCTCTATCCTATCCTCTATCCTATCCTAACCTCAATCGTGTCCTATCCTCAATCCTATCCTATCCTCTATCCTATCGTATACTCTATCCTATCCTATCCTCTATCCTATCCTATCCTCTATCCTATCCTATCCTCTATCCTCTGTCCTATCCTATCCCCTATCCTATCCTATCCTCTACCCTATCCTATCCTCTATCCTATCCTATCCTCTATCCTATCCTATCCTCTATCCTATCCTATCCTCTATCCTATCCTATCCTCTATCCTATCCTATCCTCTATCCTATCCTCTATAATATCGTATCCTCTATCCTATCCTATCCTGTATCCTATAATATCATCTATCCAATGCTATTCTCTATCCTATCCCATCCTCTGCCCTATCCTATACTCTACCCTATCATATCCTCTATCCTATGCTATCCTCTTTCCTATCCTCTACTCTATCCTATCCTATCCTCTATCATATCCTATCCTCTATCGTATCCTATCCTCTATCCTATCCTATCATCTATCCTATCCTCTCCTCTATCCTATCCTATACTCTATCCTATCCTACCCTCTGTCCTATCCTGCCTTCTATCTTATCCTATCCTATTCTCTATCCTATACTATCCTCTAACCTATCCTATCCTCAAACCTATCCGATCCTCAATCCTATCCTATCTTCTATCCTATCCAATCCTCTATCCTCTCCTCTATCCTATCCTATACTCTATCCTATCCTACCCTCTGTCCTATCCTGCCCTCTATCTTATCCTATCCTATTCTCTATCCTATACTATCCTCTAACCTATCCTATCCTCTATCCTATCCTATCCTCTATCCTATACTATCCTCTATCCTATCCTATCCTCTATCCTATCCTATCCTGTATCCTATAATAACCTCTATCCTATCCTATACTCTATCCTATCCTATCCGATATCCTATCCTATCCTCTATCCTATCTTATCCTATATCCTATAATATCCTCTACCCTATCATATCCTCTATCCTATCCAATCCCCTATCCTATCCTATCCTCTATCCCATCCTCTATCCTATAGAATCCTCTATTCTATCGTATCCTCTATCCTATCGTATCCTCTATCCTATCCTATCCTCCATCCTAACCTATCCTCGATCGTATCGTATCCTCTATCCTATCGTATCCTCTATCGTATCACATCCTCTATCCTATCGTATCCTCTATCCTATCCCATCCTCTATCCTATCCTATCGTCTATCCTATAATATCCTCTATCCTATACAATCATCTATCCTATCCTCTATCCTATCCTATCCTCAATCCTATCCTATCCCCTATAGTATCCTATCCTCTATCATATCCAATCCTATATCCTATCCTCTATCCTATCCTATCCTATCATCTATCCTATCCTATCATCTATCCTATCCTATCCTCTATCCTATCCTCTATAATATCGTATCCTCTATCCTATCCTATCCTGTATCCTATAATATCATCTATCCTATGCTATTCTCTATCCTATCCCATCCTCTGCCCTATCCTATACTCTATCCTATCATATCCTCTATCCTATGCTATCCTCTTTCCTGTCCTCTACTCTATCCTATCCTATCCTCTATCATATCCTATCCTCTATCCTATCCTATCCTCTATCCTATCCTATCGTCTATCCTATCCTATCCTCTATCCTATCCTATCCTCTATCATATCCTATCCTCTATCCTATCCTATCCTATCCTCTATCCTGTAGTATCCACTATCCTATCCTATCCTCTATCCTATCCTATCCTCTATCCGATCCTATCCTCTATCCTATCCTATCCTCTATCCTATTGTATCCTCTATCCTATCCTATCCTCTACCCTATCCTCTATCCTATCCTCTATCCTATCATATCCTCTATCCTATCCTATCCTCAACCGTATCCTATCCTCAATCCTATCCGATCCTCAATCCTATCCTATCCTCTATCCTATCCAATCCTCTATCCTCTCCTCTATCCTATCCTATACTCTATCCTATCCTACCCTCAGTCCTATCCTGCCCTCTATCTTATCCTATCCTATTCTCTATCCTATACTATCCTCTAACCTATCCTATCCTCCATCCTATCCTATCCTCTATCGTATCCTATCCTCTAACCTATCCTATCCTGTATCCTATCCAATCGCCTATCCTATCCTATCAACTATCCTATCCAATCCCCTATCCTATCCTCTATCCGATCCTATCCTCTATCCTATCCTATCCTCTATCCTATACTATCCTCTATCGTATCCTATCCTCTATCCGATCCTATCCTCCACCCTATCCTATCGTCTATCCTATCCTATCAACTATCCTATCCAATCCCCTATCCTATCCTCTATCCGATCCTATCCTCTATCCTATCCTATCCTCTATCCTATACTATCCTCTATCGTATCCTATCCTCTATCCGATCCTATCCTCCATCCTATCCTATCCTCTATCCTATCTTATCCTCTATCCTATACTATCCTCTATCGTCCCCTATCTTCTATCCTATCCAATCCCATATCCAATCCTCTATCCTATCCTATCCTCTATAATATCGTATCCTCTATCCTATCCTCTATCCTATACTATCATCTAACCTATCCTATCCTCAATCCTCTCCTATCCTCTATCCTATCCTATCCTCTATCCTATCCTATCCTCTATCCTATACTATCCTCTATCGTATCCTATCCTCTATCCGATCCTATCATCTATCCTGTCCTATCCTCTATCCGATCCTATCCTCTATCCTATCCTATCCTCTATCCTATCCTATTCTCTATCCTATCCTCTATCCTATCCTATCCTCTATCCTATCCTATTCTCTGTCCTATCCTCTTCCCTATTATATCCTCTATCCCATCCTATCCTCTATCCTATCCAATCACCTATCCTATCCTCTATCCGATCCTATCCTCTATCCTATCCTATAATCTATCCTATACTATCCTCTATCGCATCCTATCCTCTATCCGATCCTATCCTCCATCCTATCCTATCCTCTATCCGATCCTATCCTCTACCCTATCCTATCGTCTATCCTATCCTATCAACTATCCTATCCAATCCCCTATCCTATCCTCTATCCGATCCTATCCTCTATCCTATCCTATCCTCTATCCTATACTATCCTCTATCGTATCCTATCCTCTATCCGATCCTATCCTCCACCCTATCCTATCGTCTATCCTATCCTATCAACTATCCTGTCCAATCCCCTATCCTATCCTCTATCCGATCCTATCCTCTATCCTATCCTATCCTCTATCCTATACTATCCTCTATCGTATCCTATCCTCTATCCGATCCTATCCTCCATCCTATCCTATCCTCTATCCTATCTTATCCTCTATCCTATACTATCCTCTATCGTATCCTATCCTCTATCCGATCCTATCCTCCACCCTATCCTATCGTCTATCCTATCCTATCAACTATCCTATCCAATCCCCTATCCTATCCTCTATCCGATCCTATCCTCTATCCTATCCTATCCTCTATCCTATACTATCCTCTATCGTATCCTATCCTCTATCCGATCCTATCCTCCATCCTATCCTATCCTCTATCCTATCTTATCCTCTATCCTATACTATCCTCTATCGTCCCCTATCTTCTATCCTATCCAATCCCATATCCAATCCTCTATCCTATCCTATCCTCTATAATATCGTATCCTCTATCCTATCCTCTATCCTATACTATCATCTAACCTATCCTATCCTCAATCCTCTCCTATCCTCTATCCTATCCTATCCTCTATCCTATCCTATCCTCTATCCTATACTATCCTCTATCGTATCCTATCCTCTATCCGATCCTATCATCTATCCTGTCCTATCCTCTATCCGATCCTATCCTCTATCCTATCCTATCCTCTATCCTATCCTATTCTCTATCCTATCCTCTACCCTATCCTATCCTCTATCCTATCCTATTCTCTGTCCTATCCTCTTCCCTATTATATCCTCTATCCCATCCTATCCTCTATCCTATCCAATCACCTATCCTATCCTCTATCCGATCCTATCCTCTATCCTATCCTATAATCTATCCTATACTATCCTCTATCGTATCCTATCCTCTATCCGATCCTATCCTCCATCCTATCCTATCCTCTATCCGATCCTATCCTCTACCCTATCCTATCGTCTATCCTATCCTATCAACTATCCTATCCAATCCCCTATCCTATCCTCTATCCGATCCTATCCTCTATCCTATCCTATCCTCTATCCTATACTATCCTCTATCGTATCCTATCCTCTATCCGATCCTATCCTCCACCCTATCCTATCGTCTATCCTATCCTATCAACTATCCTGTCCAATCCCCTATCCTATCCTCTATCCGATCCTATCCTCTATCCTATCCTATCCTCTATCCTATACTATCCTCTATCGTATCCTATCCTCTATCCGATCCTATCCTCCATCCTATCCTATCCTCTATCCTATCTTATCCTCTATCCTATACTATCCTCTATCGTCCCCTATCTTCTATCCTATCCAATCCCATATCCAATCCTCTATCCTATCCTATCCTCTATAATATCGTATCCTCTATCCTATCCTCTATCCTATACTATCATCTAACCTATCCTATCCTCAATCCTCTCCTATCCTCTATCCTATCCTATCCTCTATCCTATCCTATCCTCTATCCTATACTATCCTCTATCGTATCCTATCCTCTATCCGATCCTATCATCTATCCTGTCCTATCCTCTATCCGATCCTATCCTCTATCCTATCCTATCCTCTATCCTATCCTATTCTCTATCCTATCCTCTACCCTATCCTATCCTCTATCCTATCCTATCCTCTATCCTATCCAATCCCCTATCCAATCCTCTATCCTATCCTATCCTCTATCCTACCCTATCCTCTATAATATCGTATCCTCTATCATATCCTATCCTCTTTCCTATAATATCATCCACCTTATCCTATTCTCTATCATATCGTATCCTGTATCCTATCCTATCCTCTATCCTATACTATCATCTAACCTATCCTATTCTCTATCCTATCCTCTATCGTCTGTTCTATCCTATCCTATCCACTATCCTATCCTATCCTCTATCCGATCCTATCCTGTATCCGATCCTATCCTCTATCCTATCCTATCCTCTATCCTATCCTATCCTATCCTCTATCCTATCCAATCCCCTATCCTATCCTCAATCCTATCATATCCTCTATCCTATCCTATTCTCTGTCCTATCCTCTTCCCTATTATATCCTCTATCCCATCCTATCCTCTATCCTATCCAATCATCTATTATATCCTCTATCCTACCACATCTTCTATCCTATCCTATCCTCTATCCTATACTATCCCCTATCCTATCCTCTATCCTATCCTATTCTCTGTCCTATCCTCTACCCTATCCTATCCTCTATCCTATCCTATCCTCTATCCTATCCTATCCTCTCCTCTATCCTATCCTATGCTCTATCCTATAATATCATCTATCCTATACTATTCTCTATCCTATCTTATCCTCTATCCTACACTATCCTCTATCGTCTCCTATCCTCTATCCTATCCAATCGCCTATCCTATCCTCTATCCGATCCTATCCTCTATCCTATCCTATCCTATCCTCTATCCTATCCAATCCCCTATCCTATCCTCAATCCTATCATATCCTCTATCCTATCCTATTCTCTGTCCTATCCTCTTCCCTATTATATCCTCTATCCCATCCTATCCTCTATCCTATCCAATCATCTATTATATCCTCTATCCTACCATATCTTCTATCCTATCCTATCCTCTATCCTATACTATCCCCTATCCTATCCTCTATCCTATCCTATTCTCTGTCCTATCCTCTACCCTATCCTATCCTCTATCCTATCCTATCCTCTATCCTATCCTATCCTCTCCTCTATCCTATCCTATGCTCTATCCTATAATATCATCTATCCTATACTATTCTCTATCCTATCTTATCCTCTATCCTATACTATTCTCTATCGTCTCCTATCCTCTATCCTATCCAATCGCCTATCCTATCCTCTATCCGATCCTATCCTCTATCCTATCCTATCCTCTATCCTATCCTATCCTATCCTCTATCCTATCCAATCCCCTATCCTATCCTCAATCCTATCATATCCTCTATCCTATCCTATTCTCTGTCCTATCCTCTTCCCTATTATATCCTCTATCCCATCCTATCCTCTATCCTATCCAATCATCTATTATATCCTCTATCCTACCATATCTTCTATCCTATCCTATCCTCTATCCTATACTATCCCCTATCCTATCCTCTATCCTATCCTATTCTCTGTCCTATCCTCTACCCTATCCTATCCTCTATCCTATCCTATCCTCTATCCTATCCTATCCTCTCCTCTATCCTATCCTATGCTCTATCCTATAATATCATCTATCCTATACTATTCTCTATCCTATCCTATCCTCTATCCTATAATATCATCTATACTATACTATTGTCTATCCTATCGTATCCTCTATCCTATACTATCCTCTATCGTATCCTATCCTCTATCCGATCCTATCCTCTATCCTATCCAATCCTGTACCCTATCCTCTATCCTATCCTCTATCGTATCCTATCCTGTATCCGATTCTATCCTCTATCCTATCCTATCCTCTATCCTATCCTCTATCCTATCCTATCCTCTATCCTATCCTATGCTCTACCCTATCCTATCCTCTATCCTATAATATCATCTATTCTATACTATCCTCTATCCTATCCTATCCTCTATCCTATAATATCCTCTATCGTATGCTATCCTCTATCCTATCCTATTCTCTGTCCTATCCTCTTCCCTATTATATCCTCTATCCCATCCTATCCTCTATCCTATCCAATCATCTATTATATCCTCTATCCTACCATATCTTCTATCCTATCCTATCCTCTATCCTATACTATCCCCTATCCTATCCTCTATCCTATCCTATTCTCTGTCCTATCCTCTACCCTACCCTATCCTCTATCCTATCCTATCCTCTATCCTATCCTATCCTCTCCTCTATCCTATCCTATGCTCTATCCTGTAATATCATCTATCCTATACTATTCTCTATCCTATCCTATCCTCTATCCCATAATATCATCTATACTATACTATTGTCTATCCTATCGTATCCTCTATCCTATAGTATCCTCTATCGTATCCTATCCTCTATCCGATCCTATCCTCTATCCTATCCAATCCTGTACCCTATCCTCTATCCTATCCTCTATCGTATCCTATCCTGTATCCGATCCTATCCTCTATCCTATCCTATCCTCTATCCTATCCAATCCCCTATTCTATCGACTATCCTATCCTCAATCCTATCCTATCCTCTATCCTATCCTATTCTCTGTCCTATCCTCTTCCCTATTATATCCTCTATCCCATCCTATCCTCTATCCTATCCAATCACCTATCCTATCCTCTATCCGATCCTATCCTCTATCCTATCCTATCCTCTATCCTATACTATCCTCTATCGTATCCTATCCTCTATCCGATCCTATCCTCCATCCTATCCTATCCTCTATCCGATCCTATCCTCTACCCTATCCTATCGTCTATCCTATCCTATCAACTATCCTATCCAATCCCCTATCCTATCCCCTATCCGATCCTATCCTCTATTCTATCCTATCCTCTATCCTATCCTATTCTCTATCCTATCCTCTACCCTATCCTATCCTCTATCCTATACTATCATCTAACCTATCCTATTCTCTATCCTATCCTCTATCGTCTGTTCTATCCTATCCTATCCACTATCCTATCCTATCCTCTATCCTATCCTATCCTGTATCCTATCCTATCCTCTATCGTATCCTATCATCTATCCGATCCTATCATCTATCCTATCCTATCCTCTATCCTATCCTATCCTCTATCCTATCCTATGCTCTATCCTATCCTATCCTCTATCCTATTCTATCCTCTATCCTATCCTATGCTCTACCCTATCCTATCCTCTATCCTATAATATCCTCTATCCTATACAATCATCTATCCTATCCTCTATCCTATCCTATCCTCAATCCTATCCTATCCCCTATAGTATCCTATCCTCTATCATATCCAATCCTATATCCTATCCTCTATCCTATCCTATCCTATCCTCTATCCTATCCTATCCTCTATCCTATAATATCCTCTATCCTATCCTATCCTCTACCCTATCCTATCCTCTATCCTATCCTATCCTCTATCCTCTGTCCTATCCTATCCTCTATCCTATCCTATCCTCTACCCTATCCTATCCTCTATCCTATCCTATCCTCTATCCTATCCTATCATCTATCCTATCCTATCATCTATCCTATCCTATCCTCTATCCTATCCTATCCTCTATCCTATCCTCTATAATATCGTATCCTCTATCCTATCCTATCCTGTATCCTATAATATCATCTATCCTATCCTATTCTCTATCCTATCCCATCCTCTGCCCTATCCTATACTCTATCCTATCATATCCTCTATCCTATGCTATCCTCTTTCCTGTCCTCTACTCTATCCTATCCTATCCTCTATCATACCCTATCCTCTATCCTATCCTATCCTCTATCCTATCCTATCGGCTATCCTATCCTATCCTCTATCCTATCCTATCCTCTATCATATCCTATCCTCTATCCTATCCTATCCTATCCTCTATCCTGTAGTATCCACTATCCTATCCTATCCTCTATCCTATCCTATCCTCTATCCGATCCTATCCTCTATCCTATCCTATCCTCTATCCTATTGTATCCTCTATCCTATCCTATCCTCTATCCTATCCTCTATCCTATCCTCTATCCTATCATATCCTCTATCCTATCCTATCCTCAACCGTATCCTATCCTCAATCCTATCCGATCCTCAATCCTATCCTATCCTCTATCCTATCCAATCCTCTATCCTCTCCTCTATCCTATCCTATACTCTATCCTATCCTACCCTCAGTCCTATCCTGCCCTCTATCTTATCCTATCCTATTCTCTATCCTATACTATCCTCTAACCTATCCTATCCTCCATCCTATCCTATCCTCTATCCTATCCTATCCTCTAACCTATCCTATCCTGTATCCTATCCAATCGCCTATCCTATCCTCTATCCTATCCTATCCTCTATCCTCTCCAATCCTCTATCCTATCCTATGCTCTATCCTATCCTATGCTATAATATCCTCTATCCTGTAGTATCCTCTATCCTATCCTATCCTCTATCCTATTGTATCCTCTATCCTATCCTATCCTCTATCCTATCCTATCCTCTATCCTATCCTCTATCCTATCCTCTATCCTATCCTCTATCCTATCCTCTATCCTATCCTCTATCCTATCCTCTATCCTATCCTCTATCCTATCATATCCTCTATCCTATCCTATCCTCAACCCTATCCTATCCTCAATCCTATCCGATCCTCAATCCCATCCTATCCTCTATCCTATCCAATCCTCTATCCTCTCCTCTATCCTACCCTATACTCTATCCTATCCTATCCTCTATCCTATCCTATCCTCTATCCTATAATATCCTCTATCCTATCCTATCCTCTATCCTATCCTATCCTCCATCCTAACCTATCCTCGATCGTATCGTATCCTCTATCCTATCGTATCCTCGATCCTATCACATCCTCTATCCTATCGTATCCTCGATCGTATCGTATCCTCTATCCTATCGTATCCTCTATCGTATCACATCCTCTATCCTATCGTATCCTCTATCCTATCCCATCCTCTATCCTATCCTATCGTCTATCCTATAATATCCTCTATCCTATCCTATCCTCTATCCTATCCTCTATCCTATCCTCTATCCTATCCTATCCTCTATCCTATCCTATCCTCTATCCTATCCTATCCTCTATCCTATCCTATCCTCTATCCTATCCTATCCTCTATCCTATCCTATCCTCTATCCTATCCTATCCTCTATCCTATCCTATCCTCCTTCCTAACCTATCCTCTATCCTAACCTATCCTCTATCCTATCCTATCCTCTATCCTATCCTATCCTCTATCCTATCCTATCCTCTATCCTATCCTATCCTCTATCCTATCCTATCCTCTATCCTATCCTATCCTGTATCCTATCCAATCGCCTATCCTATCCTCTATCCTATCCTATCCTCTATTCTATCGTATCCTCTATCCTGTCCCATCCTTTATCGTATCCTATCCTCTATCCTATCCTATCCTATACCCTATAATATCCTGTATCCTATCCTCTATCCTATTCTATCCTCTATTCTATAATATCCTCTATCCTATCCAATCCTCTATCCTATCCTCTATCCAATCCTATCCTCAATCCTTTCCCATACTCTATCCTATCCTACCCTCCGTCCTATCTTATCCGCTACCCAATCCTATCCTCTATCCTATCCCATCCTCTATCCTATCCTATCGTCTGTTCTATAATATCCTCTATCCTATCCAATCCTCTATCCTATCCTCTATCCTATCCTAACCTCAATCGTGTCCTATCCTCAATCCTATCCTATCCTCTATCCTATCGTATACTCTATCCTATCCTATCCTCTATCCTATCCTATCCTCTATCCTATCCTATCCTCTATCCTCTGTCCTATCCTATCCCCTATCCTATCCTATCCTCTACCCTATCCTATCCTCTATCCTATCCTATCCTCTATCCTATCCTATCCTCTATCCTATCCTATCCTATCCTCTATCCTATCCTATCCTCTATCCTATCCTATCCTCTATCCTATCCTCTATAATATCGTATCCTCTATCCTATCCTATCCTGTATCCTATAATATCATCTATCCAATGCTATTCTCTATCCTATCCCATCCTCTGCCCTATCCTATACTCTACCCTATCATATCCTCTATCCTATGCTATCCTCTTTCCTATCCTCTACTCTAACCTATCCTATCCTCTATCATATCCTATCCTCTATCGTATCCTATCCTCTATCCTATCCTATCATCTATCCTATCCTCTCCTCTATCCTATCCTATACTCTATCCTATCCTACCCTCTGTCCTATCCTGCCTTCTATCTTATCCTATCCTATTCTCTATCCTATACTATCCTCTAACCTATCCTATCCTCAAACCTATCCGATCCTCAATCCTATCCTATCTTCTATCCTATCCAATCCTCTATCCTCTCCTCTATCCTATCCTATACTCTATCCTATCCTACCCTCTGTCCTATCCTGCCCTCTATCTTATCCTATCCTATTCTCTATCCTATACTATCCTCTAACCTATCCTATCCTCTATCCTATCCTATCCTCTATCCTATACTATCCTCTATCCTATCCTATCCTCTATCCTATCCTATCCTGTATCCTATAATAACCTCTATCCTATCCTATACTCTATCCTATCCTATCCGATATCCTATCCTATCCTCTATCCTATCTTATCCTATATCCTATAATATCCTCTACCCTATCATATCCTCTATCCTATCCAATCCCCTATCCTATCCTATCCTCTATCCCATCCTCTATCCTATAGAATCCTCTATTCTATCGTATCCTCTATCCTATCGTATCCTCTATCCTATCCTATCCTCCATCCTAACCTATCCTCGATCGTATCGTATCCTCTATCCTATCGTATCCTCTATCGTATCACATCCTCTATCCTATCGTATCCTCTATCCTATCCCATCCTCTATCCTATCCTATCGTCTATCCTATAATATCCTCTATCCTATACAATCATCTATCGTATCCTCTATCCTATCCTATCCTCAATCCTATCCTATCCCCTATAGTATCCTATCCTCTATCATATCCAATCCTATATCCTATCCTCTATCCTATCCTATCCTATCCTCTATCCTATCCTATCCTCTATCCTATCCTATCCTCTATCCTATCCTATCCTCTACCCTATCCTATCCTCTATCCTATCCTATCCTCTATCCTCTGTCCTATCCTATCCTCTATCCTATCCTCTATCCTATCCTATCCTCTATCCTATCCTATCCTCTATCCTATCCTATCATCTATCCTATCCTATCATCTATCCTATCCTATCCTCTATCCTATCCTCTATAATATCGTATCCTCTATCCTATCCTATCCTGTATCCTATAATATCATCTATCCTATGCTATTCTCTATCCTATCCCATCCTCTGCCCTATCCTATACTCTATCCTATCATATCCTCTATCCTATGCTATCCTCTTTCCTGTCCTCTACTCTATCCTATCCTATCCTCTATCATATCCTATCCTCTATCCTATCCTATCCTCTATCCTATCCTATCGTCTATCCTATCCTATCCTCTATCCTATCCTATCCTCTATCATATCCTATCCTCTATCCTATCCTATCCTATCCTCTATCCTGTAGTATCCACTATCCTATCCTATCCTCTATCCTATCCTATCCTCTATCCGATCCTATCCTCTATCCTATCCTATCCTCTATCCTATTGTATCCTCTATCCTATCCTATCCTCAATCCTATCCTATCCCCTATAGTATCCTATCCTCTATCATATCCAATCCTATATCCTATCCTCTATCCTATCCTATCCTATCCTCTATCCTATCCTATCCTCTATCCTATCCTATCCTCTATCCTATCCTATCCTCTACCCTATCCTATCCTCTATCCTATCCTATCCTCTATCCTCTGTCCTATCCTATCCTCTATCCTATCCTCTATCCTATCCTATCCTCTATCCTATCCTATCCTCTATCCTATCCTATCATCTATCCTATCCTATCATCTATCCTATCCTATCCTCTATCCTATCCTCTATAATATCGTATCCTCTATCCTATCCTATCCTGTATCCTATAATATCATCTATCCTATGCTATTCTCTATCCTATCCCATCCTCTGCCCTATCCTATACTCTATCCTATCATATCCTCTATCCTATGCTATCCTCTTTCCTGTCCTCTACTCTATCCTATCCTATCCTCTATCATATCCTATCCTCTATCCTATCCTATCCTCTATCCTATCCTATCGTCTATCCTATCCTATCCTCTATCCTATCCTATCCTCTATCATATCCTATCCTCTATCCTATCCTATCCTATCCTCTATCCTGTAGTATCCACTATCCTATCCTATCCTCTATCCTATCCTATCCTCTATCCGATCCTATCCTCTATCCTATCCTATCCTCTATCCTATTGTATCCTCTATCCTATCCTATCCTCTATCCTATCCTCTATCCTATCCTCTATCCTATCATATCCTCTATCCTATCCTATCCTCAACCGTATCCTATCCTCAATCCTATCCGATCCTCAATCCTATCCTATCCTCTATCCTATCCAATCCTCTATCCTCTCCTCTATCCTATCCTATACTCTATCCTATCCTACCCTCAGTCCTATCCTGCCCTCTATCTTATCCTATCCTATTCTCTATCCTATACTATCCTCTAACCTATCCTATCCCCCATCCTATCCTATCCTCTATCGTATCCTATCCTCTAACCTATCCTATCCTGTATCCTATCCAATCGCCTATCCTATCCTATCAACTATCCTATCCAATCCCCTATCCTATCCTCTATCCGATCCTATCCTCTATCCTATCCTATCCTCTATCCTATACTATCCTCTATCGTATCCTATCCTCTATCCGATCCTATCCTCCACCCTATCCTATCGTCTATCCTATCCTATCAACTATCCTATCCAATCCCCTATCCTATCCTCTATCCGATCCTATCCTCTATCCTATCCTATCCTCTATCCTATACTATCCTCTATCGTATCCTATCCTCTATCCGATCCTATCCTCCATCCTATCCTATCCTCTATCCTATCTTATCCTCTATCCTATACTATCCTCTATCGTCCCCTATCTTCTATCCTATCCAATCCCATATCCAATCCTCTATCCTATCCTATCCTCTATAATATCGTATCCTCTATCCTATCCTCTATCCTATACTATCATCTAACCTATCCTATCCTCAATCCTCTCCTATCCTCTATCCTATCCTATCCTCTATCCTATCCTATCCTCTATCCTATACTATCCTCTATCGTATCCTATCCTCTATCCGATCCTATCATCTATCCTGTCCTATCCTCTATCCGATCCTATCCTCTATCCTATCCTATCCTCTATCCTATCCTATTCTCTATCCTATCCTCTACCCTATCCTATCCTCTATCCTATCCTATCCTCTATCCTATCCAATCCCCTATCCAATCCTCTATCCTATCCTATCCTCTATCCTACCCTATCCTCTATAATATCGTATCCTCTATCATATCCTATCCTCTTTCCTATAATATCATCCACCTTATCCTATTCTCTATCATATCGTATCCTGTATCCTATCCTATCCTCTATCCTATACTATCATCTAACCTATCCTATTCTCTATCCTATCCTCTATCGTCTGTTCTATCCTATCCTATCCACTATCCTATCCTATCCTCTATCCGATCCTATCCTGTATCCGATCCTATCCTCTATCCTATCCTATCCTCTATCCTATCCTATCCTATCCTCTATCCTATCCAATCCCCTATCCTATCCTCAATCCTATCATATCCTCTATCCTATCCTATTCTCTGTCCTATCCTCTTCCCTATTATATCCTCTATCCCATCCTATCCTCTATCCTATCCAATCATCTATTATATCCTCTATCCTACCACATCTTCTATCCTATCCTATCCTCTATCCTATACTATCCCCTATCCTATCCTCTATCCTATCCTATTCTCTGTCCTATTCTCTACCCTATCCTATCCTCTATCCTATCCTATCCTCTATCCTATCCTATCCTCTCCTCTATCCTATCCTATGCTCTATCCTATAATATCATCTATCCTATACTATTCTCTATCCTATCTTATCCTCTATCCTACACTATCCTCTATCGTCTCCTATCCTCTATCCTATCCAATCGCCTATCCTATCCTCTATCCGATCCTATCCTCTATCCTATCCTATCCTATCCTCTATCCTATCCAATCCCCTATCCTATCCTCAATCCTATCATATCCTCTATCCTATCCTATTCTCTGTCCTATCCTCTTCCCTATTATATCCTCTATCCCATCCTATCCTCTATCCTATCCAATCATCTATTATATCCTCTATCCTACCATATCTTCTATCCTATCCTATCCTCTATCCTATACTATCCCCTATCCTATCCTCTATCCTATCCTATTCTCTGTCCTATCCTCTACCCTATCCTATCCTCTATCCTATCCTATCCTCTATCCTATCCTATCCTCTCCTCTATCCTATCCTATGATCTATCCTATAATATCATCTATCCTATACTATTCTCTATCCTATCTTATCCTCTATCCTATACTATTCTCTATCGTCTCCTATCCTCTATCCTATCCAATCGCCTATCCTATCCTCTATCCGATCCTATCCTCTATCCTATCCTATCCTCTATCCTATCCTATCCTATCCTCTATCCTATCCAATCCCCTATCCTATCCTCAATCCTATCATATCCTCTATCCTATCCTATTCTCTGTCCTATCCTCTTCCCTATTATATCCTCTATCCCATCCTATCCTCTATCCTATCCAATCATCTATTATATCCTCTATCCTACCATATCTTCTATCCTATCCTATCCTCTATCCTATACTATCCCCTATCCTATCCTCTATCCTATCCTATTCTCTGTCCTATCCTCTACCCTATCCTATCCTCTATCCTATCCTATCCTCTATCCTATCCTATCCTCTCCTCTATCCTATCCTATGCTCTATCCTATAATATCATCTATCCTATACTATTCTCTATCCTATCCTATCCTCTATCCTATAATATCATCTATACTATACTATTGTCTATCCTATCGTATCCTCTATCCTATACTATCCTCTATCGTATCCTATCCTCTATCCGATCCTATCCTCTATCCTATCCAATCCTGTACCCTATCCTCTATCCTATCCTCTATCGTATCCTATCCTGTATCCGATTCTATCCTCTATCCTATCCTATCCTCTATCCTATCCTCTATCCTATCCTATCCTCTATCCTATCCTATGCTCTACCCTATCCTATCCTCTATCCTATAATATCATCTATTCTATACTATTCTCTATCCTATCCTATCCTCTATCCTATAATATCCTCTATCGTATGCTATCCTCTATCTGATCCTATCCTGTATCCGATCCTATCCTCTATCGTATCCTATCCTCTATCCTATCCTATCCTATCCTCTATCCTATCCAATCCCCTATCCTATCCTCAATCCTATCATATCCTCTATCCTATCCTATTCTCTGTCCTATCCTCTTCCCTATTATATCCTCTATCCCATCCTATCCTCTATCCTATCCAATCATCTATTATATCCTCTATCCTACCATATCTTCTATCCTATCCTATCCTCTATCCTATACTATCCCCTATCCTATCCTCTATCCTATCCTATTCTCTGTCCTATCCTCTACCCTACCCTATCCTCTATCCTATCCTATCCTCTATCCTATCCTATCCTCTCCTCTATCCTATCCTATGCTCTATCCTGTAATATCATCTATCCTATACTATTCTCTATCCTATCCTATCCTCTATCCCATAATATCATCTATACTATACTATTGTCTATCCTATCGTATCCTCTATCCTATAGTATCCTCTATCGTATCCTATCCTCTATCCGATCCTATCCTCTATCCTATCCAATCCTGTACCCTATCCTCTATCCTATCCTCTATCGTATCCTATCCTGTATCCGATCCTATCCTCTATCCTATCCTATCCTCTATCCTATCCAATCCCCTATTCTATCGACTATCCTATCCTCAATCCTATCCTATCCTCTATCCTATCCTATTCTCTGTCCTATCCTCTTCCCTATTATATCCTCTATCCCATCCTATCCTCTATCCTATCCAATCACCTATCCTATCCTCTATCCGATCCTATCCTCTATCCTATCCTATCCTCTATCCTATACTATCCTCTATCGTATCCTATCCTCTATCCGATCCTATCCTCCATCCTATCCTATCCTCTATCCGATCCTATCCTCTACCCTATCCTATCGTCTATCCTATCCTATCAACTATCCTATCCAATCCCCTATCCTATCCTCTATCCGATCCTATCCTCTATTCTATCCTATCCTCTATCCTATCCTATTCTCTATCCTATCCTCTACCCTATCCTATCCTCTATCCTATACTATCATCTAACCTATCCTATTCTCTATCCTATCCTCTATCGTCTGTTCTATCCTATCCTATCCACTATCCTATCCTATCCTCTATCCTATCCTATCCTGTATCCAATCCTATCCTCTATCGTATCCTATCATCTATCCGATCCTATCATCTATCCTATCCTATCCTCTATCCTATCCTATCCTCTATCCTATCCTATGCTCTATCCTATCCTATCCTCTATCCTATTCTATCCTCTATCCTATCCTATGCTCTACCCTATCCTATCCTCTATCCTATAATATCCTCTATCCTATACAATCATCTATCCTATCCTCTATCCTATCCTATCCTCAATCCTATCCTATCCCCTATAGTATCCTATCCTCTATCATATCCAATCCTATATCCTATCCTCTATCCTATCCTATCCTATCCTCTATCCTATCCTATCCTCTATCCTATCCTATCCTCTATCCTATCCTATCCTCTACCCTATCCTATCCTCTATCCTATCCTATCCTCTATCCTCTGTCCTATCCTATCCTCTATCCTATCCTATCCTCTACCCTATCCTATCCTCTATCCTATCCTATCCTCTATCCTATCCTATCATCTATCCTATCCTATCATCTATCCTATCCTATCCTCTATCCTATCCTATCCTCTATCCTATCCTCTATAATATCGTATCCTCTATCCTATCCTATCCTGTATCCTATAATATCATCTATCCTATCCTATTCTCTATCCTATCCCATCCTCTGCCCTATCCTATACTCTATCCTATCATATCCTCTATCCTATGCTATCCTCTTTCCTGTCCTCTACTCTATCCTATCCTATCCTCTTTCATATCCTATCCTCTATCCTATCCTATCCTCTATCCTATCCTATCGTCTATCCTATCCTATCCTCTATCCTATCCTATCCTCTATCATATCCTATCCTCTATCCTATCCTATCCTATCCTCTATCCTGTAGTATCCACTATCCTATCCTATCCTCTATCCTATCCTATCCTCTATCCGATCCTATCCTCTATCCTATCCTATCCTCTATCCTATTGTATCCTCTATCCTATCCTATCCTCTATCCTATCCTCTATCCTATCCTCTATCCTATCATATCCTCTATCCTATCCTATCCTCAACCGTATCCTATCCTCAATCCTATCCGATCCTCAATCCTATCCTATCCTCTATCCTATCCAATCCTCTATCCTCTCCTCTATCCTATCCTATACTCTATCCTATCCTACCCTCAGTCCTATCCTGCCCTCTATCTTATCCTATCCTATTCTCTATCCTATACTATCCTCTAACCTATCCTATCCTCCATCCTATCCTATCCTCTATCCTATCCTATCATCTAACCTATCCTATCCTGTATCCTATCCAATCGCCTATCCTATCCTCTATCCTATCCTATCCTCTATCCTCTCCAATCCTCTATCCTATCCTATGCTCTATCCTATCCTATGCTATAATATCCTCTATGCTGTAGTATCCTCTATCCTATCCTATCCTCTATCCTATTGTATCCTCTATCCTATCCTATCCTCTATCCTATCCTATCCTCTATCCTATCCTCTATCCTATCCTCTATCCTATCCTCTATCCTATCCTTTATCCTATCCTCTATCCTATCCTCTATCCTATCCTCTATCCTATCCTCTATCCTATCATATCCTCTATCCTATCCTATCCTCAACCCTATCCTATCCTCAATCCTATCCGATCCTCAATCCTATCCTATCCTCTATCCTATCCAATCCTCTATCCTCTCCTCTATCCTACCCTATACTCTATCCTATCCTATCCTCTATCCTATCCTATCCTCTATCCTATAATATCCTCTATCCTATCCTATCCTCTATCCTATCCTATCCTCCATCCTAACCTATCCTCGATCGTATCGTATCCTCTATCCTATCGTATCCTCGATCCTATCACATCCTCTATCCTATCGTATCCTCGATCGTATCGTATCCTCTATCCTATCGTATCCTCTATCGTATCACATCCTCTATCCTATCGTATCCTCTATCCTATCCCATCCTCTATCCTATCCTATCGTCTATCCTATAATATCCTCTATCCTATCCTATCCTCTATCCTATCCTCTATCCTATCCTCTATCCTATCCTATCCTCTATCCTATCCTATCCTCTATCCTATCCTATCCTCTATCCTATCCTATCCTCTATCCTATCCTATCCTCTATCCTATCCTATCCTCTATCCTATCCTATCCTCTATCCTATCCTATCCTCCTTCCTAACCTATCCTCTATCCTAACCTATCCTCTATCCTATCCTATCCTCTATCCTATCCTATCCTCTATCCTATCCTATCCTCTATCCTATCCTATCCTCTATCCTATCCTATCCTCTATCCTATCCTATCCTGTATCCTATCCAATCGCCTATCCTATCCTCTATCCTATCCTATCCTCTATTCTATCGTATCCTCTATCCTGTCCCATCCTTTATCGTATCCTATCCTCTATCCTATCCTATCCTATACCCTATAATATCCTGTATCCTATCCTCTATCCTATTCTATCCTCTATTCTATAATATCCTCTATCCTATCCAATCCTCTATCCTATCCTCTATCCAATCCTATCCTCAATCCTTTCCCATACTCTATCCTATCCTACCCTCCGTCCTATCTTATCCGCTACCCAATCCTATCCTCTATCCTATCCCATCCTCTATCCTATCCTATCGTCTGTTCTATAATATCCTCTATCCTATCCAATCCTCTATCCTATCCTCTATCCTATCCTAACCTCAATCGTGTCCTATCCTCAATCCTATCCTATCCTCTATCCTATCGTATACTCTATCCTATCCTATCCTCTATCCTATCCTATCCTCTATCCTATCCTATCCTCTATCCTCTGTCCTATCCTATCCCCTATCCTATCCTATCCTCTACCCTATCCTATCCTCTATCCTATCCTATCCTCTATCCTATCCTATCCTCTATCCTATCCTATCCTCTATCCTATCCTATCCTCTATCCTATCCTATCCTCTATCCTATCCTATCCTCTATCCTATCCTCTATAATATCGTATCCTCTATCCTATCCTATCCTATATCCTATAATATCATCTATCCAATGCTATTCTCTATCCTATCCCATCCTCTGCCCTATCCTATACTCTACCCTATCATATCCTCTATCCTATGCTATCCTCTTTCCTATCCTCTACTCTATCCTATCCTATCCTCTATCATATCCTATCCTCTATCGTATCCTATCCTCTATCCTATCCTATCATCTATCCTATCCTCTCCTCTATCCTATCCTATACTCTATCCTATCCTACCCTCTGTCCTATCCTGCCTTCTATCTTATCCTATCCTATTCTCTATCCTATACTATCCTCTAACCTATCCTATCCTCAAACCTATCCGATCCTCAATCCTATCCTATCTTCTATCCTATCCAATCCTCTATCCTCTCCTCTATCCTATCCTATACTCTATCCTATCCTACCCTCTGTCCTATCCTGCCCTCTATCTTATCCTATCCTATTCTCTATCCTATACTATCCTCTAACCTATCCTATCCTCTATCCTATCCTATCCTCTATCCTATACTATCCTCTATCCTATCCTATCCTCTATCCTATCCTATCCTGTATCCTATAATAACCTCTATCCTATCCTATACTCTATCCTATCCTATCCGATATCCTATCCTATCCTCTATCCTATCTTATCCTATATCCTATAATATCCTCTACCCTATCATATCCTCTATCCTATCCAATCCCCTATCCTATCCTATCCTCTATCCCATCCTCTATCCTATAGAATCCTCTATTCTATCGTATCCTCTATCCTATCGTATCCTCTATCCTATCCTATCCTCCATCCTAACCTATCCTCGATCGTATCGTATCCTCTATCCTATCGTATCCTCTATCGTATCACATCCTCTATCCTATCGTATCCTCTATCCTATCCCATCCTCTATCCTATCCTATCGTCTATCCTATAATATCCTCTATCCTATACAATCATCTATCCTATCCTCTATCCTATCCTATCCTCAATCCTATCCTATCCCCTATAGTATCCTATCCTCTATCATATCCAATCCTATATCCTATCCTCTATCCTATCCTATCCTATCCTCTATCCTATCCTATCCTCTATCCTATCCTATCCTCTATCCTATCCTATCCTCTACCCTATCCTATCCTCTATCCTATCCTATCCTCTATCCTCTGTCCTATCCTATCCTCTATCCTATCCTCTATCCTATCCTATCCTCTATCCTATCCTATCCTCTATCCTATCCTATCATCTATCCTATCCTATCATCTATCCTATCCTATCCTCTATCCTATCCTCTATAATATCGTATCCTCTATCCTATCCTATCCTGTATCCTATAATATCATCTATCCTATGCTATTCTCTATCCTATCCCATCCTCTGCCCTATCCTATACTCTATCCTATCATATCCTCTATCCTATGCTATCCTCTTTCCTGTCCTCTACTCTATCCTATCCTATCCTCTATCATATCCTATCCTCTATCCTATCCTATCCTCTATCCTATCCTATCGTCTATCCTATCCTATCCTCTATCCTATCCTATCCTCTATCATATCCTATCCTCTATCCTATCCTATCCTATCCTCTATCCTGTAGTATCCACTATCCTATCCTATCCTCTATCCTATCCTATCCTCTATCCGATCCTATCCTCTATCCTATCCTATCCTCTATCCTATTGTATCCTCTATCCTATCCTATCCTCAATCCTATCCTATCCCCTATAGTATCCTATCCTCTATCATATCCAATCCTATATCCTATCCTCTATCCTATCCTATCCTATCCTCTATCCTATCCTATCCTCTATCCTATCCTATCCTCTATCCTATCCTATCCTCTACCCTATCCTATCCTCTATCCTATCCTATCCTCTATCCTCTGTCCTATCCTATCCTCTATCCTATCCTCTATCCTATCCTATCCTCTATCCTATCCTATCCTCTATCCTATCCTATCATCTATCCTATCCTATCATCTATCCTATCCTATCCTCTATCCTATCCTCTATAATATCGTATCCTCTATCCTATCCTATCCTGTATCCTATAATATCATCTATCCTATGCTATTCTCTATCCTATCCCATCCTCTGCCCTATCCTATACTCTATCCTATCATATCCTCTATCCTATGCTATCCTCTTTCCTGTCCTCTACTCTATCCTATCCTATCCTCTATCATATCCTATCCTCTATCCTATCCTATCCTCTATCCTATCCTATCGTCTATCCTATCCTATCCTCTATCCTATCCTATCCTCTATCATATCCTATCCTCTATCCTATCCTATCCTATCCTCTATCCTGTAGTATCCACTATCCTATCCTATCCTCTATCCTATCCTATCCTCTATCCGATCCTATCCTCTATCCTATCCTATCCTCTATCCTATTGTATCCTCTATCCTATCCTATCCTCTATCCTATCCTCTATCCTATCCTCTATCCTATCATATCCTCTATCCTATCCTATCCCCAACCGTATCCTATCCTCAATCCTATCCGATCCTCAATCCTATCCTATCCTCTATCCTATCCAATCCTCTATCCTCTCCTCTATCCTATCCTATACTCTATCCTATCCTACCCTCAGTCCTATCCTGCCCTCTATCTTATCCTATCCTATTCTCTATCCTATACTATCCTCTAACCTATCCTATCCTCCATCCTATCCTATCCTCTATCGTATCCTATCCTCTAACCTATCCTATCCTGTATCCTATCCAATCGCCTATCCTATCCTCTATCCTATCCTATCCTCTATCCTCTCCAATCCTGTATCCTATCCTATGCTCTATCCTATCCTATGCTATAATATCCTCTATCCTGTAGTATCCTCTATCCTATCCTATCCTCTATCCTATTGTATCCTCTATCCTATCCTATCCTCTATCCTATCCTATCCTCTATCCTATCCTCTATCCTATCCTCTATCCTATCCTCTATCCTATACTCTATCCTATCCTCTATCCTATCCTCTATCCTATCATATCCTCTATCCTATCCTATCCTCAACCCTATCCTATCCTCAATCCTATCCGATCCTCAATCCTATCCTATCCTCTATCCTATCCAATCCTCTATCCTCTCCTCTATCCTACCCTATACTCTATCCTATCACATCCTCTATCCTATCGTATCCTCTATCCTATCCCATCCTCTATCCTATCCTATCGTCTATCCTATAATATCCTCTATCCTATCCAATCATCTATCCTATCCTCTATCCTATCCTATCCTCCATCCTATCCTATCCTCTATCCTATCCTATCCTCTATCCTATCCTATCCTCTATCCTATCCTATCCTCTATCCTATCCTATCCTCTATCCTATCCTATCCTCTATCCTATCCTATCCTCTATCCTATCCTATCCTATCCTATCATCTATCCTATTGTATCCTCTATCCTATCGTATCCTCTATCCTATCACATCCTCTATCCTATCGTATCCTCTATCCTATCCCATCCTCTATCCTATCCTATCGTCTATCCTATAATATCCTCTATCCAATATAATCATCTATCCTATCCTCTATCCTATCCTATCCTCTATCCTATCCTATCCTCTATCCTATCCTATCATCTATCCTATAATATCCTCTATCCTATCCTATCCTCTATCCTATCCTATTCTCTATCCTATCCTATCCTCTATCCTATGGTATCCTCTATCCTATCCTATCCTCTATCCTATCCTATCCTCTATCCTATCCTCTATCCTATCCTCTATCCTATCCTCTATCCTATCCTCTATCCTATCCTCTATCCTATCCTCTATCCTATCCTATCCTCTATCCTATCCTATCCTCAACCCTATCCTATCCTCAATCCTATCCGATCCTCAATCCTATCCTATCCTCTATCCTATCCAATCCTCTATCCTCTCCTCTATCCTATCCTATACTCTATCCTATCATATCCTCTATCCTATAATATCCTCTATCCTATCCTATCCTCCATCCTAACCTATCCTCGATCGTATCGTATCCTCTATCCTATCCTATCCATCAACCCTATCCTATCCTCAATCCTATCCGATCCTCAATCCTATCCTATCCTCTATCCTATCCAATCCTCTATCCTCTCCTCTATCCTATCCTATACTCTATCCTATCCTATCCTCTATCCTATCCTATCGTCTATCCTATCCTATCCTCTATCCTATAATATCCTCTATCCTATCCTATCCTCTATCCTATCCTATCCTCCATCCTAACCTATCCTCGATCGTATCGTATCCTCTATCCTATCGTATCCTCTATCCTATCACATCCTCTATCCTATCGTATCCTCTATCCTATCCCATCATCTATCCTATCCTATCGTCTATCCTATAATATCCTCTATCCTAACCAATCATCTATCCTATCCTCTATCCTATCCTATCCTCTATCCTATCCTATCCTCTATTCTATCCTATCCTCTATCCTATCCTATCCTCTATCCTATCCTATCCTCTATCCTATTGTATCCTCTATCCTATCGTATCCTCTATCCTATCCTATCCTCTAACCTATCCTATCCTCTATCCTCTGTCCTATCCTATCCTCTATCATATCCTATCCTCTACCCTATCCTATCCTCTATCCTATCCTATCCTCTCCTCTCCTCTATCCTATCGTATCCTCTATCCTATCCTATCCTCTATCCTATCTTATCCTCAATCCTATCCTATACTCTATACTATCCTATCCTCTATCCTATCCTATCCTATCCTCTATCCTATCCTATCCTCTATCCTATCCTATCCTCCATCTTATCCTATCCTCTATACTATCCTATCCTCTATCCTTTCCTATCCTCTATCCTATCCTATCCTCTATGCTACCCTATACTCTAGCCTATCCTATCCTCTATCCTATCCTATCCTCTATCCTATCCTATCCTCTATCCTATCCTATCCTCTATCCTATCCTATCCTCTATCCTATCCTATCCTCTATCCTATCCTATCCTCTATCCTCTGTCCTATCCTATCCTCTATCCTATCCTATCCTCTACCCTATCCTATCCTCTATCCTATCCTGTCCTCTATCCTATCCTATCCTCTATCCTATCCTATCATCTATCCTATCCTATCCTCTATAATATCGTATCCTCTATCCTATCCTATCCTGTATCCTATAATATCATCTATCCTATGCTATTCTCTATCCTATCCCATCCTCTGCCCTATCCTATACTCTATCCTACATTTCCTCTTTCCTATCCTATCCTCTATCCTATCCTATCCTCTATCCTATCCTATCCTCTATCCTATTGTATCCTCTATCCTATCGTATCATCTATCCTTTCCTATCCTCTATCCTCTGTCCTATCCTATCCTCTATCCTATCCTATCCTCTACCCTATCCTATTCTCTATCCTATCCTATCCTCTATCCTATGGTATCCTCTATCCTATCCTATCCTCTATCCTATCCTATCCTCTATCCTATCCTCTATCCTATCCTCTATCCTATCCTCTATCCTATCCTCTATCCTATGGTATCCTCTATCCTATCCTATCCTCTATCCTATCCTATCCTCTATCCTATCCTCTATCCTATCCTCTATCCTATCCTCTATCCTATCCTCTATCCTATCCTCTATCCTATCCTCTATCCTATCATATCCTCTATCCTATCCTATCCTCAACCCTATCCTATCCTCAATCCTATCCGATCCTCAATCCTATCCTATCCTCTATCCTATCCAATCCTCTATCCTCTCCTCTATCCTATCCTATACTCTATCCTATCATATCCTCTATCCTATAATATCCTCTATCCTATCCTATCCTCCATCCTAACCTATCCTCGATCGTATCGTATCCTCTATCCTATCCTATCCATCAACCCTATCCTATCCTCAATCCTATCCGATCCTCAATCCTATCCTATCCTCTATCCTATCCAATCCTCTATCCTCTCCTCTATCCTATCCTATACTCTATCCTATCCTATCCTCTATCCTATCCTATCGTCTATCCTATCCTATCCTCTATCCTATAATATCCTCTATCCTATCCTATCCTCTATCCTATCCTATCCTCCATCCTAACCTATCCTCGATCGTATCGTATCCTCTATCCTATCGTATCCTCTATCCTATCACATCCTCTATCCTATCGTATCCTCTATCCTATCCCATCATCTATCCTATCCTATCGTCTATCCTATAATATCCTCTATCCTAACCAATCATCTATCCTATCCTCTATCCTATCCTATCCTCTATCCTATCCTATCCTCTATTCTATCCTATCCTCTATCCTATCCTATCCTCTATCCTATCCTATCCTCTATCCTATTGTATCCTCTATCCTATCGTATCCTCTATCCTATCCTATCCTCTAACCTATCCTATCCTCTATCCTCTGTCCTATCCTATCCTCTATCATATCCTATCCTCTACCCTATCCTATCCTCTATCCTATCCTATCCTCTCCTCTCCTCTATCCTATCGTATCCTCTATCCTATCCTATCCTCTATCCTATCTTATCCTCAATCCTATCCTATACTCTATACTATCCTATCCTCTATCCTATCCTATCCTATCCTCTATCCTATCCTATCCTCTATCCTATCCTATCCTCCATCTTATCCTATCCTCTATACTATCCTATCCTCTATCCTTTCCTATCCTCTATCCTATCCTATCCTCTATGCTACCCTATCCTCTAGCCTATCCTATCCTCTATCCTATCCTATCCTCTATCCTATCCTATCCTCTATCCTATCCTATCCTCTATCCTATCCTATCCTCTATCCTATCCTATCCTCTATCCTATCCTATCCTCTATCCTCTGTCCTATCCTATCCTCTATCCTATCCTATCCTCTACCCTATCCTATCCTCTATCCTATCCTGTCCTCTATCCTATCCTATCCTCTATCCTATCCTATCATCTATCCTATCCTATCCTCTATAATATCGTATCCTCTATCCTATCCTATCCTGTATCCTATAATATCATCTATCCTATGCTATTCTCTATCCTATCCCATCCTCTGCCCTATCCTATACTCTATCCTACATTTCCTCTTTCCTATCCTATCCTCTATCCTATCCTATCCTCTATCCTATCCTATCCTCTATCCTATTGTATCCTCTATCCTATCGTATCATCTATCCTTTCCTATCCTCTATCCTCTGTCCTATCCTATCCTCTATCCTATCCTATCCTCTACCCTATCCTATCCTCTATCCTATCCTGTCCTCTATCCTATCCTATCCTCTCTCCTATCCTATCCTCCATCCTATCCTATCCTCTATCCTATCCTATCCTCTATCCTATCATATCCTCTATCCTATAATATCCTCTATCCTATCCTATCCTCTATCCTATCCTATTCTCTATCCTATCCTATCCTCTATCCTATGGTATCCTCTATCCTATCCTATCCTCTATCCTATCCTATCCTCTATCCTATCCTCTATCCTATCCTCTATCCTATCCTCTATCCTATCCTCTATCCTATCCTCTATCCTATCCTCTATCCTATCCTCTATCCTATCCTCTATCCTATCCTCTATCCTATCCTCTATCCTATCCTCTATCCTATCCTCTATCCTATCATATCCTCTATCCTATCCTATCCTCAACCCTATCCTATCCTCAATCCTATCCGATCCTCAATCCTATCCTATCCTCTATCCTATCCAATCCTCTATCCTCTCCTCTATCCTACCCTATACTCTATCCTATCCTATCCTCTATCCTATCCTATCCTCTATCCTATCCTATCCTCTATCCTATAATATCCTCTATCCTATCCTATCCTCTATCCTATCCTATCCTCCTTCCTAACCTATCCTCGATCGTATCGTATCCTCTATCCTATCGTATCCTCTATCCTATCACATCCTCTATCCTATCGTATCCTCTATCCTATCCCATCCTCTATCCTATCCTATCGTCTATCCTATAATATCCTCTATCCTATCCAATCATCTATCCTATCCTCTATCCTATCCTATCCTCCATCCTATCCTATCCTCTATCCTATCCTATCCTCTATCCTATCCTATCCTCTATCCTATCCTATCCTCTATCCTATCCTATCCTCTATCCTATCCTATCCTCTATCCTATCCTATCCTCTATCCTATCCTATCCTATCCTATCATCTATCCTATTGTATCCTCTATCCTATCGTATCCTCTATCCTATCACATCCTCTATCCTATCGTATCCTCTATCCTATCCCATCCTCTATCCTATCCTATCGTCTATCCTACAATATCCTCTATCCTATCCAATCATCTATCCTATCCTCTATCCTATCCTATCCTCTATCCTATCCTATCCTCTATCCTATCCTATCATCTATCCTATAATATCCTCTATCCTATCCTATCCTCTATCCTATCCTATTCTCTATCCTATCCTATCCTCTATCCTATGGTATCCTCTATCCTATCCTATCCTCTATCCTATCCTCTATCCTATCCTCTATCCTATCCTCTATCCTATCCTCTATCCTATCCTCTATCCTATCCTCTATCCTATCCTCTATCCTATCATATCCTCTATCCTATCCTATCCTCAACCCTATCCTATCCTCAATCCTATCCGATCCTCAATCCTATCCTATCCTCTATCCTATCCAATCCTCTATCCTCTCCTCTATCCTATCCTATACTCTATCCTATCATATCCTCTATCCTATAATATCCTCTATCCTATCCTATCCTCCATCCTAACCTATCCTCGATCGTATCGTATCCTCTATCCTATCCTATCCATCAACCCTATCCTATCCTCAATCCTATCCGATCCTCAATCCTATCCTATCCTCTATCCTATCCAATCCTCTATCCTCTCCTCTATCCTATCCTATACTCTATCCTATCCTATCCTCTATCCTATCCTATCGTCTATCCTATCCTATCCTCTATCCTATAATATCCTCTATCCTATCCTATCCTCTATCCTATCCTATCCTCCATCCTAACCTATCCTCGATCGTACCGTATCCTCTATCCTATCGTATCCTCTATCCTATCACATCCTCTATCCTATCGTATCCTCTATCCTATCCCATCCTCTATCCTATCCTATCGTCTATCCTATAATATCCTCTATCCTATCCAATCATCTATCCTATCCTCTATCCTATCCTATCCTCCATCCTATCCTATCCTCTATCCTATCCTATCCTCTATCCTATCCTATCCTATATCCTATCCTATCCTCTATCCTATCCTATCCTCTATCCTATCCTATCCTCTATCCTATCCTATCCTCTATCCTATCCTATCATCTATCCTATTGTATCCTCTATCCTATTGTATCCTCTATCCTATCGTATCCTCTATCCTATCACATCCTCTATCCTATCGTATCCTCTATCCTATCCCATCCTCTATCCTATCCTATCGTGTATCCTATAATATCCTCTATCCTATCCAATCATCTATCCTATCCTCTATCCTATCCTATCCTCCATCCTATCCTATCCTCTATCCTATCCTATCCTCTATCCTATCATATCCTCTATCCTATAATATCCTCTATCCTATCCTATCCTCTATCCTATCCTATCCTCCATCCTAACCTATCCTCGATCGTATCGTATCCTCTATCCTATCGTATCCTCTATCCTATCACATCCTCTATCCTATCGTATCCTCTAACCTATCCCATCCTCTATCCTATCCTATCGTCTATCCTATAATATCCTCTATCCTAACCAATCATCTATACTATCCTCTATCCTATCCTATCCTCCATCCTATCCCATCCTCTATCCTATCCTATCCTCTATCCTATCCTATCCTCTATCCTATCCTATCCTATCCTATCCTATCCTCTATCCTATCCTCTATCCTATCCTATCCTCTATCCTATCCTATCCTCTATCCTATCCTATCCTCTATCCTATTGTATCCTCTATCCTATCCTATCCTCAATCCTATCCTATCCTCAATCCTATCCTATACTCTATACTATCCTATCCTCTATCTTATCCTATCCTATCCTCTATCCTATCCTATCCTCCATCCTATCCTATCCTCTATACTATCCTATCCTCTATCCTATCCTATCCTCTATCCTATCCTATCCTCTATGCTACCCTATCCTCTAGCCTATCCTATCCTCTATCCTATCCTATCCTCTATCCTATAATATCCTCTATCCTATCCTATCCTCTATCCTATCCTATCCTCTATCCTATCCTATCCTCCATCCTATCCTATCCTCTATCCTATCCTATCCGCTATCCTATCCTATCCTCTATCCTATCCTATCCTCTATCCTATCCTATCCTCTATCCTATCCTATCCTCTATCCTATCCTATCCTCTATCCTATTGTATCCTCTAACCTATCGTATCCTCTATCCTATCCTATCCTCTATCCTATCCTATCCTCTATCCTCTGTCCTATCCTATCCTCTATCCTATCCTATCCTCTACCCTATCCTATCCTCTATCCTATCCTGTCCTCTATCCTATCCTATCCTCTATCCTATCCTATCATCTATCCTATCCTATCCTCTATAATATCGTATCCTCTATCCTATCCTATCCTGTATCCTATAATATCATCTATCCTATGCTATTCTCTATCCTATCCCATCCTCTGCCCTATCCTATACTCTATCCTACCATATCCTCTTTCCTATCCTATCCTCTATCCTATCCTATCCTCTATCCTATCCTATCCTCTATCCTATTGTATCCTCTATCCTATCGTATCATCTATCCTTTCCTATCCTCTATCCTCTGTCCTATCCTATCCTCTATCCTATCCTATCCTCTACCCTATCCTATCCTCTATCCTATCCTGTCCTCTATCCTATCCTATCCTCTATCCTATCCTATCCTCCATCCTATCCTATCCTCTATCCTATCCTATCCTCTATCCTATCATATCCTCTATCCTATAATATCCTCTATCCTATCCTATCCTCTATCCTATCCTATTCTCTATCCTATCCTATCCTCTATCCTATGGTATCCTCTATCCTATCCTATCCTCTATCCTATCCTATCCTCTATCCTATCCTCTATCCTATCCTCTATCCTATCCTCTATCCTATCCTCTATCCTATCCTCTATCCTATCCTCTATCCTATCCTCTATCCTATCATATCCTCTATCCTATCATATCCTCTATCCTATCCTATCCTCAACCCTATCCTATCCTCAATCCTATCCGATCCTCAATCCTATCCTATCCTCTATCCTATCCAATCCTCTATCCTCTCCTCTATCCTATCCTATACTCTATCCTATCCTATCCTCTATCCTATCCTATCCTCTATCCTATCCTATCCTCTATCCTATAATATCCTCTATCCTATCCTATCCTCCATCCTAACCTATCCTCGATCGTATCGTATCCTCTATCCTATCCTATCCATCAACCCTATCCTATCCTCAATCCTATCCGATCCTCAATCCTATCCTATCCTCTATCCTATCCAATCCTCTATCCTCTCCTCTATCCTATCCTATACTCTATCCTATCCTATCCTCTATCCTATCCTATCCTCTATCCTATCCTATCCTCTATCCTATAATATCCTCTATCCTATCCTATCCTCTATTCTATCCTATCCTCCATCCTAACCTATCCTCGATCGTATCGTATCCTCTATCCTATCGTATCATCTATCCTATCACATCCTCTATCCTATCGTATCCTCTATCCTACCCCATCCTCTATCCTATCCTATCGTCTATCCTACAATATCCTCTATCCTATCCAATCATCTATCCTATCCTCTATCCTATCCTATCCTCCATGCTATCCTATCCTCTATCCTATCCTATCCTCTATCCTATCCTATCCTCTATCCTATCCTATCCTCTATCCTATCCTATCCTCTATCCTATCCTATCCTCTATCCTATCCTATCCTCTATCCTATCCTATCATCTATCCTATTGTATCCTCTATCCTATCGTATCCTCTATCCTATCACATCCTCTATCCTATCGTATCCTCTATCCTATCCCATCCTCTATCCTATCCTATCGTGTATCCTATAATATCCTCTATCCTATCCAATCATCTATCCTATCCTCTATCCTATCCTATCCTCCATCCTATCCTATCCTCTATCCTATCCTATCCTCTATCCTATCGTATCCTCTATCCTATCCCATCCTCTATCCTATCCTATCGTCTATCCTATAATATCCTCTATCCTAACCAATCATCTATCCTATCCTCTATCCTATCCTATCCTCCATCCTATCCCATCCTCTATCCTATCCTATCCTCTATCCTATCCTATCCTCTATCCTATCCTATGCTATCCTCTATCCTATCCTCTATCCTATCCTATCCTCTATCCTATCCTATCCTCTATCCTATCCTATCATCTATCCTATCCTATCCTCTATTCTATCCTATCCTGTATCCTATCCAATCCTCTATCCTATCCTATCCTCTATCCTATTGTATCCTCTATCCTATCGTATCCTCTATCCTATCCTATCCTCTAACCTATCCTATCCTCTATCCTCTGTCCTACCCTATCCTCTATCATATCCTATCCTCTACCCTATCCTATCCTCTATCCTATCCTATCCTCTCCTCTCCTCTATCCTATCCTATCCTCTATCCTATCCTATCCTCAATCCTATCCTATCCTCAATCCTATCCTATACTCTATACTATCCTATCCTCTATCCTATCCTATCCTCTATCCTATCGTATCCTCTATCCTATCCTATCCTCTATCCTATCTTATCCTCTATCCTATCCTCTATCCTATCCTCTATCCTATCCTCTATTATATCCTCTATCCTATCCTATCCTCTATTCTATCCTATCCTCTATCCTATCCTATCCTCTATCCTATCCTATCCTCTATCCTATTGTATCCTCTATCCTATCGTATCCTCTATCCTATCCTATCCTCTAACCTATCCTATCCTCTATGCTCTGTCCTATCCTATCCTCTATCCTATCCTATCCTCTACCCTATCCTATCCTCTATCCTATCCTATCCTTTCCTCTCCTCTATCCTATCCTATCCTCTATCCTATCCTATCCTCTATGCTACCCTATCCTCTAGCCTATCCTATCCTCTATCCTATCCTATCCTCTATCCTATCCTATCCTCTATCCTATCCTATCCTCTATCGTATCCTATCCTCTATCCTATCCTATACTCTATCCTATCCTATCCTCTATCCTATCCAATCCTCTATCCTCTCCTCTATCCTATCCTATACTCTATCCTATCCTATCCTCTATCCTATCCTATCCTCTATCCTATCCTGTCCTCTATCCTATCCTATCCTCTATCCTATCCTATCCTCCATCCTATCCTATCCTCTATCCTATCCTATCCTCTATCCTATCATATCCTCTATCCTATAATATCCTCTATCCTATCCTATCCTCTATCCTATCCTATTCTCTATCCTATCCTATCCTCTATCCTATGGTATCCTCTATCCTATCCTATCCTCTATCCTATCCTATCCTCTATCCTATCCTCTATCCTATCCTCTATCCTATCCTCTATCCTATCCTCTATCCTATCCTCTATCCTATCCTCTATCCTATCCTCTATCCTATCATATCCTCTATCCTATCATATCCTCTATCCTATCCTATCCTCAACCCTATCCTATCCTCAATCCTATCCGATCCTCAATCCTATCCTATCCTCTATCCTATCCAATCCTCTATCCTCTCCTCTATCCTATCCTATACTCTATCCTATCCTATCCTCTATCCTATCCTATCCTCTATCCTATCCTATCCTCTATCCTATAATATCCTCTATCCTATCCTATCCTCCATCCTAACCTATCCTCGATCGTATCGTATCCTCTATCCTATCCTATCCATCAACCCTATCCTATCCTCAATCCTATCCGATCCTCAATCCTATCCTATCCTCTATCCTATCCAATCCTCTATCCTCTCCTCTATCCTATCCTATACTCTATCCTATCCTATCCTCTATCCTATCCTATCCTCTATCCTATCCTATCCTCTATCCTATAATATCCTCTATCCTATCCTATCCTCTATTCTATCCTATCCTCCATCCTAACCTATCCTCGATCGTATCGTATCCTCTATCCTATCGTATCATCTATCCTATCACATCCTCTATCCTATCGTATCCTCTATCCTACCCCATCCTCTATCCTATCCTATCGTCTATCCTACAATATCCTCTATCCTATCCAATCATCTATCCTATCCTCTATCCTATCCTATCCTCCATGCTATCCTATCCTCTATCCTATCCTATCCTCTATCCTATCCTATCCTCTATCCTATCCTATCCTCTATCCTATCCTATCCTCTATCCTATCCTATCCTCTATCCTATCCTATCCTCTATCCTATCCTATCATCTATCCTATTGTATCCTCTATCCTATCGTATCCTCTATCCTATCACATCCTCTATCCTATCGTATCCTCTATCCTATCCCATCCTCTATCCTATCCTATCGTGTATCCTATAATATCCTCTATCCTATCCAATCATCTATCCTATCCTCTATCCTATCCTATCCTCCATCCTATCCTATCCTCTATCCTATCCTATCCTCTATCCTATCGTATCCTCTATCCTATCCCATCCTCTATCCTATCCTATCGTCTATCCTATAATATCCTCTATCCTAACCAATCATCTATCCTATCCTCTATCCTATCCTATCCTCCATCCTATCCCATCCTCTATCCTATCCTATCCTCTATCCTATCCTATCCTCTATCCTATCCTATCCTATCCTCTATCCTATCCTCTATCCTATCCTATCCTCTATCCTATCCTATCCTCTATCCTATCCTATCATCTATCCTATCCTATCCTCTATTCTATCCTATCCTGTATCCTATCCAATCCTCTATCCTATCCTATCCTCTATCCTATTGTATCCTCTATCCTATCGTATCCTCTATCCTATCCTATCCTCTAACCTATCCTATCCTCTATCCTCTGTCCTACCCTATCCTCTATCATATCCTATCCTCTACCCTATCCTATCCTCTATCCTATCCTATCCTCTCCTCTCCTCTATCCTATCCTATCCTCTATCCTATCCTATCCTCAATCCTATCCTATCCTCAATCCTATCCTATACTCTATACTATCCTATCCTCTATCCTATCCTATCCTCTATCCTATCGTATCCTCTATCCTATCCTATCCTCTATCCTATCTTATCCTCTATCCTATCCTCTATCCTATCCTCTATCCTATCCTCTATTATATCCTCTATCCTATCCTATCCTCTATTCTATCCTATCCTCTATCCTATCCTATCCTCTATCCTATCCTATCCTCTATCCTATTGTATCCTCTATCCTATCGTATCCTCTATCCTATCCTATCCTCTAACCTATCCTATCCTCTATGCTCTGTCCTATCCTATCCTCTATCCTATCCTATCCTCTACCCTATCCTATCCTCTATCCTATCCTATCCTTTCCTCTCCTCTATCCTATCCTATCCTCTATCCTATCCTATCCTCTATGCTACCCTATCCTCTAGCCTATCCTATCCTCTATCCTATCCTATCCTCTATCCTATCCTATCCTCTATCCTATCCTATCCTCTATCGTATCCTATCCTCTATCCTATCCTATACTCTATCCTATCCTATCCTCTATCCTATAATATCCTCTATCCTATCCTATCCTCTATCCTATCCTATCCTCCATCCTAACCTATCCTCGATCGTATCGTATCCTCTATCCTATCGTATCCTCTATCCTATCACATCCTCTATCCTATCGTATCCTCTATCCTATCCCATCCTCTATCCTATCCTATCGTCTATCCTATAATATCCTCTATCCTAACCAATCATCTATCCTATCCTCTATCCTATCCTATCCTCCATCCTATCTCATCCTCTATCCTATCCTATCCTCTATCCTATCCTATCCTCTATCCTATCCTATCCTATCCTCTATCCTATCCTCTATCCTATCCTATCCTCTATCCTATCCTATCCTCTATCCTATCCTATCCTCTATCCTATCCTATCCTCTATTCTATCCTATCCTCTATCCTATCCTATCCTCTATCCTATCCTATACTCTATCCTATTGTATCCTCTATCCTATCGTATCCTCTATCCTATCCTATCCTCTAACCTATCCTATCCTCTATCCTCTGTCCTATCCTATCCTCTATCATATCCTATCCTCTACCCTATCCTATCCTCTATCCTATCCTATCCTCTCCTCTCCTCTATCCTATCCTATCCTCTATCCTATCCTATCCTCAATCCTATCCTATCCTCAATCCTATCCTATACTCTATACTATCCTATCCTCTATCCTATCCTATCCTATCCTCTATCCTATCCTATCCTCTATCCTATCGTATCCTCTATCCTATCCTATCCTCTATCCTATCTTATCCTCTATCCTATCCTCTATCCTATCCTCTATCCTATCCTCTATTATATCCTCTATCCTATCCAATCATCTATATTATCCTCTATCCTATCCTATCCTCCATCCTATCCTATCCTCTATCCTATCCTATCCGCTATCCTATCCTATCCTCTATCCTATCCTATCCTCTAACCTATCCTATCCTCTATCCTATCCTATCCTCTATCCTATCCTATCCTCTATCCTATCCTATCCTCTATCCTATTGTATCCTCTAACCTATCGTATCCTCTATCCTATCCTATCCTGTATCCTATCCTATCCTCTATCCTCTGTCCTATCCTATCCTCTATCCTATCCTATCCTCTACCCTATCCTATCCTCTATCCTATCCTGTCCTTTATCCTATCCTATCCTCTATCCTATCCTATCATCTATCCTATCTTATCCTCTATCCTATCCTCTATCCTATCCTCTATCCTATCCTCTATCCTATCCTCTATTATATCCTCTATCCTATCCTATCCTCTATCCTATCGTATCCTCTATCCTATCCTATCCTCCATCCTATCCTATCCTCTATACTATCCTATCCTCTATCCTATCCTATCCTCTATCCTATCCTATCCTCTATCCTATCCTATCCTCTATGCTACCCTATCCTCTAGCCTATCCTATCCTCTATCCTATGCTATTCTCTATCCTATCCCATCCTCTGCCCTATCCTATACTCTATCCTACCATATCCTCTTTCCTATCCTATCCTCTATCCTATCCTATCCTATCCTCTATCCTATCCTATCCTCTATCCTATTGTATCCTCTATCCTATCGTATCCTCTATCCTTTCCTATCCTCTATCCTCTGTCCTATCCTATCCTCTATCCTATCCTATCCTCTACCCTATCCTATCCTCTATCCTATCCTGTCCTCTATCCTATCCTATCCTCTATCATATCCTATCATCTATCCTATCCTATCCTCTATACTATCCTATCCTCTATCCTATCCTCTATAATATCGTATCCTCTATCCTATCCTATCCTGTATCCTATAATATCATCTATCCTATGCTATTCTCTATCCTATCCCATCCTCTGCCCTATCCTATACTCTATCCTATCCTCTATTCTATCCTCTATCCTATCCTCTATCCTATCCTCTATCCTATCCTCTATCCTATCCTCTATCCTATCCTCTATCCTATCCTATCCTCTATCCGATAATATCCTCTATACTATCCTATCCACTACCCTATCCTATCCTCTATCCTATAATATCCTCTATCCTATCCTATCCAGTATCCTATCCTATCCTCTACCCTATACTATCCTCTATCCTATCCTATCCTCTACCCTATCCAATCCCCTATCTTATCCTCTATCCTATCCTATTCACTATCCTGTCCTATCCTCTATCCTATCCTATCCTCTATCCTATCCTGTCCCCTATCCTATATTATACTCTATCATATACTATCCTCTATCCTATCCAATCCTCTATCCTATCCTATCCTCTATCCTATCGTATCCTCTATCCAATCCCATCCTCTATCGTATTCTATCCTCTATTCTATCCTATCCTATATCCCATCCTATCCTCTATCCTAACCTATCCTCTATCCTATCCTATCCTCAATGCTATCCTGCATCCTATCCCATCCTCTATCCTATTGGATCCTATATCCTATAATATCCTCTATCCTATCCTATACTTTATCCTATCCTATCCTCTGTCCTATCCTATTTTCTATCCTATCCTATCCCCTATCCTATCCTCTGTCCTCTAATATCCTCTATCCTATATTATAGTCTATCATATCCTATCCTCTATCCTATCGTATCCTCTATCCTATCCTATCCTCCATCCTATCCTATCCTCTATACTATCCTATCCTCTTTCCTATCCTATCCTCTATCCTATCCTATCCTCTATGCTATCCTATCGTCTATCCTATCGTATCCTCTATCCAATCCCATCCTCTATCCTATCCTATCCTCTTTCCTATCCTATCCTCTATCCTATCCTATCCTCTATCCTATCCTATCCTCTATCCTATCCTATCCTCTATCCTATCCTATCCTCAATCCTATCCTCTATGCTATCCTATCCTCAATCCTATCGTATCCCCTATCCTATCCTATCCTCTATCCTATCCTATCCTCTATCCTATCCTATCCTCTATCCTATCCTATCCTCTATCCTATCCTATCCTCTATCCTATCCTATCCTCTACCCTATCCTATCATCTATCCTATCCTATCCTCTATCCTATCCTATACGCTATCCTATCCTATCCTCTATCCTATCCTATCCTCTATCCTATCCTATCCTCTATCCTATCCTATCCTCTATCCTATCCTATCCTCTATCCTATCCTATCCTCTATCCTATCCTATCCTCTATCCTATAATATCCTCTATCCTATCCTATCCTCTATCCTATCCTATCCTCCATCCTAACCTATCCTCGATCGTATCGTATCCTCTATCCTATCGTATCCTCTATCCTATCACATCCTCTATCCTATCGTATCCTCTATCCTATCCCATCCTCTATCCTATCCTATCGTCTATCCTATAATATCCTCTATCCTATCCAATCATCTATCCTATCCTCTATCCTATCCTATCCTCCATCCTATCCTATCCTCTATCCTATCCTATCCGCTATAGTATCCTATCCTCTATCCTATCCTATCCTCTATCCTATCCTATCCTCTATCCTATCCTATCCTCTATCCTATCCTATCCTCTATCCTATCCTATCCTCTATCCTATTGTATCCTCTAACCTATCGTATCCTCTATCCTATCCTATCCTCTATCCTATCCTATCCTCTATCCTCTGTCCTATCCTATCCTCTATCCTATCCTATCCTCTACCCTATCCTATCCTCTATCCTATCCTATCCCCTATCCTATCCTCTGTCCTCTAATATCCTCTATCCTATATTATAGTCTATCATATCCTATCCTCTATCCTATCGTATCCTCTATCCTATCCTATCCTCCATCCTATCCTATCCTCTATACTATCCTATCCTCTTTCCTATCCTATCCTCTATCCTATCCTATCCTCTATGCTATCCTATCGTCTATCCTATCGTATCCTCTATCCAATCCCATCCTCTATCCTATCCTATCCTCTTTCCTATCCTATCCTCTATCCTATCCTATCCTCTATCCTATCCTATCCTCTATCCTATCCTATCCTCTATCCTATCCTATCCTCAATCCTATCCTCTATGCTATCCTATCCTCAATCCTATCGTATCCCCTATCCTATCCTATCCTCTATCCTATCCTATCCTCTATCCTATCCTATCCTCTATCCTATCCTATCCTCTATCCTATCCTATCCTCTATCCTATCCTATCCTCTATCCTATCCTATCCTCTATCCTATCCTATCCTCTATCCTATCCTATACGCTATCCTATCCTATCCTCTATCCTATCCTATCCTCTATCCTATCCTATCCTCTATCCTATCCTATCCTCTATCCTATCCTATCCTCTATCCTATCCTATCCTCTATCCTATCCTATCCTCTATCCTATAATATCCTCTATCCTATCCTATCCTCTATCCTATCCTATCCTCCACCCTAACCTATCCTCGATCGTATCGTATCCTCTATCCTATCGTATCCTCTATCCTATCACATCCTCTATCCTATCGTATCCTCTATCCTATCCCATCCTCTATCCTATCCTATCGTCTATCCTATAATATCCTCTATCCTATCCAATCATCTATCCTATCCTCTATCCTATCCTATCCTCCATCCTATCCTATCCTCTATCCTATCCTATCCTATCCTCTATCCTATCCTATCCTCTATCCTATCCTATCCTCTATCCTATCCTATCCTCTATCCTATCCTATCCTCTATCCTATCCTATCCTCTATCCTATTGTATCCTCTAACCTATCGTATCCTCTATCCTATCCTATCCTCTATCCTATCCTATCCTCTATCCTCTGTCCTATCCTATCCTCTATCCTATCCTATCCTCTACCCTATCCTATCCTCTATCCTATCCTGTCCTCTATCCTATCCTATCCTCTATCCTATCCTATCATCTATCCTATCCTATCCTCTATAATATCGTATCCTCTATCCTATCCTATCCTGTATCCTATAATATCATCTATCCTATGCTATTCTCTATCCTATCCCATCCTCTGCCCTATCCTATACTCTATCCTACCATATCCTCTTTCCTATCCTATCCTCTATCCTATCCTATCCTCTATCCTATCCTATCCTCTATCCTATTGTATCCTCTATCCTATCGTATCATCTATCCTTTCCTATCCTCTATCCTCTGTCCTATCCTATCCTCTATACTATCCTATCCTCTACCCTATCCTATCCTCTATCCTATCCTGTCCTCTATCCTATCCTATCCTCTATCCTATCCTATCCTCCATCCTATCCTATCCTCTATCCTATCCTATCCTCTATCCTATCATATCCTCTATCCTATAATATCCTCTATCCTATCCTATCCTCTATCCTATCCTATTCTCTATCCTATCCTATCCTCTATCCTATGGTATCCTCTATCCTATCCTATCCTCTATCCTATCCTATCCTCTATCCTATCCTCTATCCTATCCTCTATCCTATCCTCTATCCTATCCTCTATCCTATCCTCTATCCTATCCTCTATCCTATCCTCTATCCTATCATATCCTCTATCCTATCCTATCCTCAACCCTATCCTATCCTCAATCCTATCCGATCCTCAATCCTATCCTATCCTCTATCCTATCCAATCCTCTATCCTCTCCTCTATCCTATCCTATACTCTATCCTATCCTATCCTCTATCCTATCCTATCCTCTATCCTATCCTATCCTCTATCCTATAATATCCTCTATCCTATCCTATCCTCCATCCTAACCTATCCTCGATCGTATCGTATCCTCTATCCTATCCTATCCATCAACCCTATCCTATCCTCAATCCTATCCGATCCTCAATCCTATCCTATCCTCTATCCTATCCAATCCTCTATCCTCTCCTCTATCCTATCCTATACTCTATCCTATCCTATCCACTATCCTATCCTATCATCTATCCTATTGTATCCTCTATCCTATCGTATCCTCTATCCTATCACATCCTCTATCCTATCGTATCCTCTATCCTATCCCATCCTCTATCCTACCCTATCGTGTATCCTATAATATCCTCTATCCTATCCAATCATCTATCCTATCCTCTATCCTATCCTATCCTCCATCCTATCCTATCCTCTATCCTATCCTATCCTCTATCCTATCGTATCCTCTATCCTATCCCATCCTCTATCCTATCCTATCGTCTATCCTATAATATCCTCTATCCTAACCAATCATCTATCCTATCCTCTATCCTATCCTATCCTCCATCCTATCCCATCCTCTATCCTATCCTATCCTCTATCCTATCCTATCCTCTATCCTATCCTATCCTATCCTCTATCCTATCCTCTATCCTATCCTATCCTCTATGCTACCCTATCCTCTAGCCTATCCTATCCTCTATCCTATCCTATCCTCTATCCTATCCTATCCTCTATCCTATCCTATCCTATCCTCTATCCTATCCTCTATCCTATCCTATCCTCTATCCTATCCTATCCTCTATCCTATCCTATCCTCTATCCTATCCTATCCTCTATTCTATCCTATCCTGTATCCTATCCTATCCTCTATCCTATCCTATCCTCTATCCTATTGTATCCTCTATCCTATCGTATCCTCTATCCTATCCTATCCTCTAACCTATCCTATCCTCTATCCTCTGTCCTATCCTATCCTCTATCATATCCTATCCTCTACCCTATCCTATCCTCTATCCTATCCTATCCTCTCCTCTCCTCTATCCTATCCTATCCTCTATCCTATCCTATCCTCAATCCTATCCTATCCTCAATCCTATCCTATACTCTATACTATCCTATCCTCTATCCTATCCTATCCTATCCTCTATCCTATCCTATCCTCTATCCTATCGTATCCTCTATCCTATCCTATCCTCTATCCTATCTTATCCTCTATCCTATCCTCTATCCTATCCTCTATCCTATCCTCTATTATATCCTCTATCCTATCGTATCCTCTATTCTATCCTATCCTCTATCCTATCCTATCCTCTATCCTATCCTATCCTCTATCCTATTGTATCCTCTATCCTATCGTATCCTCTATCCTATCCTATCCTCTAACCTATCCTATCCTCTATGCTCTGTCCTATCCTATCCTCTATCCTATCCTATCCTCTACCCTATCCTATCCTCTATCCTATCCTATCCTCTCCTCTCCTCTATCCTATCCTATCCTCTATCCTATCCTATCCTCTATGCTACCCTATCCTCTAGCCTATCCTATCCTCTATCCTATCCTATCCTCTATCCTATCCTATCCTCTATCCTATCCTATCCTCTATCGTATCCTATCCTCTATCCTATCCTATCCTCTATCCTATCCTATCCTCTATCCTATAATATCCTCTATCCTATCCTATCCTCTATCCTATCCTATCCTCCATCCTAACCTATCCTCGATCGTATCGTATCCTCTATCCTATCGTATCCTCTATCCTATCACATCCTCTATCCTATCGTATCCTCTATCCTATCCCATCCTCTATCCTATCCTATCGTCTATCCTATAATATCCTCTATCCTAACCAATCATCTATCCTATCCTCTATCCTATCCTATCCTCCATCCTATCTCATCCTCTATCCTATCCTATCCTCTATCCTATCCTATCCTCTATCCTATCCTATCCTATCCTCTATCCTATCCTCTATCCTATCCTATCCTCTATCCTATCCTATCCTCTATCCTATCCTATCCTCTATCCTATCCTATCCTCTATTCTATCCTATCCTCTATCCTATCCTATCCTCTATCCTATCCTATCCTCTATCCTATTGTATCCTCTATCCTATCGTATCCTCTATCCTATCACATCCTCTATCCTATCGTATCCTCTATCCTATCCCATCCTCTATCCTATCCTATCGTGTATCCTATAATATCCTCTATCCTATCCAATCATCTATCCTATCCTCTATCCTATCCTATCCTCCATCCTATCCTATCCTCTATCCTATCCTATCCTCTATCCTATCGTATCCTCTATCCTATCCCATCCTCTATCCTATCCTATCGTCTATCCTATAATATCCTCTATCCTAACCAATCATCTATCCTATCCTCTATCCTATCCTATCCTCCATCCTATCCCATCCTCTATCCTATCCTATCCTCTATCCTATCCTATCCTCTATCCTATCCTATCCTCTATCCTATCCTATCCTATCCTCTATCCTATCCTCTATCCTATCCTATCCTCTATGCTACCCTATCCTCTAGCCTATCCTATCCTCTATCCTATCCTATCCTGTATCCTATCCTATCCTCTATCCTATCCTATCCTCTATCGTATCCTATCCTCTATCCTATCCTATCCTCTATCCTATCCTATCCTCTATCCTATAATATCCTCTATCCTATCCTATCCTCTATCCTATCCTATCCTCCATCCTAACCTATCCTCGATCGTATCGTATCCTCTATCCTATCGTATCCTCTATCCTATCACATCCTCTATCCTATCGTATCCTCTATCCTATCCCATCCTCTATCCTATCCTATCGTCTATCCTATGATATCCTCTATCCTAACCAATCATCTATCCTATCCTCTATCCTATCCTATCCTCCATCCTATCTCATCCTCTATCCTATCCTATCCTCTATCCTATCCTATCCTCTATCCTATCCTATCCTATCCTCTATCCTATCCTCTATCCTATCCTATCCTCTATCCTATCCTATCCTCTATCCTATCCTATCCTCTATCCTATCCTATCCTCTATTCTATCCTATCCTCTATCCTATCCTATCCTCTATCCTATCCTATCCTCTATCCTATTGTATCCTCTATCCTATCGTATCCTCTATCCTATCACATCCTCTATCCTATCGTATCCTCTATCCTATCCCATCCTCTATCCTATCCTATCGTGTATCCTATAATATCCTCTATCCTATCCAATCATCTATCCTATCCTCTATCCTATCCTATCCTCCATCCTATCCTATCCTCTATCCTATCCTATCCTCTATCCTATCGTATCCTCTATCCTATCCCATCCTCTATCCTATCCTATCGTCTATCCTATAATATCCTCTATCCTAACCAATCATCTATCCTATCCTCTATCCTATCCTATCCTCCATCCTATCCCATCCTCTATCCTATCCTATCCTCTATCCTATCCTATCCTCTATCCTATCCTATCCTCTATCCTATCCTATCCTATCCTCTATCCTATCCTCTATCCTATCCTATCCTCTATGCTACCCTATCCTCTAGCCTATCCTATCCTCTATCCTATCCTATCCTCTATCCTATCCTATCCTCTATCCTATCCTATCCTCTATCGTATCCTATCCTCTATCCTATCCTATCCTCTATCCTATCCTATCCTCTATCCTATAATATCCTCTATCCTATCCTATCCTCTATCCTATCCTATCCTCCATCCTAACCTATCCTCGATCGTATCGTATCCTCTATCCTATCGTATCCTCTATCCTATCACATCCTCTATCCTATCGTATCCTCTATCCTATCCCATCCTCTATCCTATCCTATCGTCTATCCTATGATATCCTCTATCCTAACCAATCATCTATCCTATCCTCTATCCTATCCTATCCTCCATCCTATCCCATCCTCTATCCTATCCTATCCTCTATCCTATCCTATCCTCTATCCTATCCTATCCTATCCTCTATCCTATCCTCTATCCTATCCTATCCTCTATCCTATCCTATCCTCTATCCTATCCTATATCTATCCTATCCTATTGTTCGTTCCCACCGAGTTTTTCAGTATATAGTAAATCGTCGCGAGGCAACAGCTACAAGTAAGAAAGCTGAAAGCCATAAATAAAGCCCTTCTCCGATTTCAAGCCGTCCTTCGAAAATTAGAAGAATGCTAATGCTCGAGTGGCCATGCGCCACTCGAGGGTTTTTTAGCTGATGGCATTGGAAAGTGGCCATAAAGTCAATCCGGGAAACCCTCGCTCCGCGTACCACCCGCAATGTACCGGAGGTCCCGGATTCGGACAAAGCGGGCCTTATAGCCCGCACGAGCGTCGACCAGGCTAAGAGCGCAACCCCTCTTGAGCCACATGTACGCGTGTCCTTAGCCTTCGTCACCGGACCCAAGCTAAGGGGTCATAAATTCGTTCGCGAGCCACTTAGGCTATTTACTCGGGCTGTTCCGGGGTCCTGTTATTCGTTACAGCAATTTTCCTGGTTTGACTTGTGGGTGGAGACTTCCTCCTCCACCGGTGAGGGCTGTCCCGGAAGATTCTTCTCCCTCAAGTCAACCAGCGAATAGGAAAGACTTTACCCCCAAATTAGGAACTTTTCTTGACACCACCGAGGTGACCAGCGAACGGACCCCGGGACAGAAAATCAGAACCATCTCACTACTCGGAGAGAACTGCTAAACACTCTGAGAACAGTCTCAATTCGCGAACAGTCAGAACTGTCTCATCATTCGGAGACAACAATCTCACCATTCGGAGAGAACAATCTCATCATTCGGAGAATTGTCTCGAAACCCATTTAAAAATACTCAAATAGTGTACCGCTACAGATCACTGGCTCTGTAAAATAGTTGCCCAACGTTAATTCAGCAGGCAACATATTGTTAAGTGTTAAGTTTTGAAAATAAAGACATTTTTTATACACGAAAAAACATTTTGGTCCTTCGAGCCGGATCCAGTGACTATTTCGGAGTGCGGTACTAGTGAAGAACTTAAAAGACATTAAGTCACGTGCTTCATACTGTGACAAGTGCAAAAAAATCGGTTCTACGGGAAGCTGCAAACACACCTTGGGACCAGACGTCTTTGGCAGCATACGGACCAGAGACGAATACATCAACCAAAGGTTTGGTGTTGGCTACTACACCCGAAAACCACATCCAGGAAAAACAACCAGGAAGCGGAACCTCCAGTATACTGTGGATCCAGACGTCTCCTGCACCTATTCGGCCGTTGACGACTACGAAGACTAGTTCAGCCAAAGGTAGACTCGTTTGTTGAATTACCAATTTCCTTCCTTCTATTTACTCGATTTTCCTGATCCCGAATTCGGTTTTGAACAATGGCATCTGCAAATTCGGAAAAGGAGCAGACCGAAAGGCAATTAATACGCACGATTTCCCAAAAAAGTTGTTACTTCAAGGCTCAGATGACATCACTGAGCAACTATGTAAAGAAATTTCAAAATACCACACGAGAGCAACTAAAGCTCAATGAAAAAATCATTCGCCTACGTACATTATTTGATAAATTTAACCAGAACCAGGATGAATTAGCTCTCCTGACAAATGACTACGATAAAATAGAAACACAGCGCGAGGAAATAATCGACCAATATGACGACGTTCTTTCGGCCGCGTTAGAAGTTCAAGCTTTATTCAAAGTCATTCCGGACAAACAATCGAATAATGAAAATACAAACGAAAGTCAAACATATCCGAAGGCCGCACAGATGAATGTAAAATTACCAAAAATAGATTTACCAAAATTCAATGGCCGAATGGAGAAATGGATCACCTTCAAGGATGCTTTCTTGACGATGATCCATTCTCAGTCCGGACTGAGTAACATTCAAAAATTAAATTACTTAAAACTCTCATTAACAGACAAGGCTGAAACCGCGATCAGCGCTTTCACTATTTGCGACGAGAATTACGAAATCGCGTGGAATCATTTAGTGGAGATTTATGATAACAAACGCGCATTAGTTTTGCGACACGCGGCTTTATTGAGGGATACCCCAAGCATGTCAAACGATTCGTCGGAAGCAATCCGAGATTTGGTAAACTATATGCAACTGCACATCAGATCCCTTCAAGCGTTAGGACGGACTTGGGAGGATATCGCGAATGACCTCCTCATCAGTATTTTAGTAACCCGTATGGGAAGGGACACGCGCAAAAACTGGGAACATACTCTTTCAGACACAGAAATGCCAAAATTACTAGACGTTTTTAAATATCTACATATCGCATCGCATCAATCGAGAGAGGACGAACCGGTGCCTCAGTCTCCGAAAGGAAATGTTCCCAGCAGACCCGTAACAAGGCTTCAGACAGCTAATCGGGTACATCAAAATCAGGGAACTCGAACCCGATATTCTCCGCCATCGTCCCCTAAATTTAATCGACGACAGACCTTCGCGACAATCACAACACGGCTATCGACTTGTGCAATCTGTGAAAAGGGAAATCATAAGACATTTCAGTGTAAACACTTCGATAAAATGAATGTCGACAAACGGATAGAAGCAGTAAAAAACGCGAAGCATTGCCTCAATTGTTTAGCTCCAGGACACACGGCTGAACAGTGCAATGCTAGTAAATGTAGAGTTTGCAATTTACCACACAACACCAGATTGCACAAAGATTCGAGACCACAGTTTCAAAAAAGAGAAGAACGTGCCGACAGCCCGAAACCCGGGTGCAGTTCTTGACTTTCTCAGCATCTCG